>NC_084508.1:10088456-10238456 GCF_024500385.1 Phyllopteryx taeniolatus
TCTTGAAAATGGTGAATTTGTTCTTTGTTAGCTTTAAGCTACAATCATACTGTATGTATGTGTGTGTGTGTATATACATATATATATATATATATATATATATATACATACATTAAACAATAGATTAAATGCTCTTCTATCAGATGGCAGAAAGTACCTAATTGACGTGTATCGACTTATAATAATGCACAGGGAAAGAATATTAGTAGAGGATCTTAACTTTATCTGGGGTTAATCAGAGGCACTTTAAATGGTGACAGGTGTGTGCTGACTCCCATACAAAAAGAGTGAGAATGTGATTGGTTCATTCTGAACACAGCCACATCCGGATTATGAGGGTGTGCACACTTGTGCAACCACATTATGTCAGTTTTTTAATTTTACGTCTTCTCTCTTGTGATAGGCTGAACAATTAAATGCTCTTCCACTAGCTAGCAGAAGGTAGAATCATTCGCTTTTTGTGACATTTTGTTTGGTGGCGTGCCTGCAGGCTTTCCTAATGTAAAATACACTGCCTGCCTTGTCTTAAAAAAGTTTGGGAAACACTGCAATATGTACATTTACATGTATGTAACTATGATTTAAATGGCCACATTATTTAAGTCCTTTTTTTTTTTTTTTTTTCAAAGTTAACAAACTGAAAGACAACTGACCAATACCATTAGGAATTGAAAATTGTGAACTCACCTTTCTCTCTCCCTGCAATGGCTGCGTACTGTTTCTCCATTGGACTCTTTGAAAACCACTGCAGATGCCTCAAAATGCCAAATCCCCCCCCCCCCCCCCCCCCCCCCACGCCGCCCCCTGCCCCCCTCAGCAATGCTTTTCAAAGGGTCAACACTGCAGAAGACCCTCCTTGCTCATCGGCACTCGCGGGTGAGTAGCCCCACCCTCCCTCCTTCTCTCCACCATGTTATCCATCCCGGCTTTCAATTTCCACTCATGTAATATCACTCATCAGCCATGCGTGCGGTCGCCGTAGAGACCGCTCGAGGCTTATCTGTCAGCCCCCTGCAGTGAATGGAGCCAGCGCCTTCCAAAAGGAAAGGCTGACCATATGACACGGGTGTCAAACTCAAGGCCCCGTGGGCCAGATCTGGCCCCCCGTGAATGTTTGCCCCAATATCTCCTTGACCTCTGCTCATATGTTATTAGTTATGTGATCATGAACGATAATAATCAAATTCATTTCACATGATGCAGCCCTTTTAAGAGTTTCCACGCGGAACACATTAGCTAAGGGACAAAAGCCAAAACGTTTAAAAGCAAAATGATGTAATTCATACTGTTCAAATTGCACTTGTCTGCTGCCTTCAATTCTTTAAAAGAAGACAAACTATTAATGTTGCACGTTCCCAAAATGAAGGCAAACTATTGCTGACACATATTTTCCTAAAAACAGGTTCAGATTGTCGTAAACGTGAGTGACATCACGTGTGCTGTAATTGCGACGTCTGTGATCCCGGCGCCCTCATACTGCTCAAAAGAGAGTTCGATCTTGCGCCTCTCTTTCATCTCTAACAGCTTCAAACAACACGTGCAACAAGAGGGAAATGCAACCCTGCACTTCCTGTATCTGCAATGTGCCAACATGAAGGCAGCTGTCGTGTATTTTGGTTGGAAGATTCATATAGATATAAATAAAAGTATCCCCAGTATCCCTTGTCTGTATTTTGCTGCAATACACAGCCGGATATTCAACTACCAACCCCCTGGTAGCTCATATTAGTGTGTCGTTAGACTCGTTGTGGAAAGTTTCTGCTGCTCTGCCCTCCACCGAGCCCCCTTTTTTTTTTTTTTTTTTTAGCTGATTTGATGCCCGCCGTTAACTAAGTGACATGTGAAGAAAACAAGCATGAATCTTTAACAGGGCGCTGGCCACTGCTGCGTTGGTAACCCGAGTCGCTGGTTTGCGCAAACATCTCCACGGTATGGCCATGTTTCAAAAGTAAGCGGAAGTAAGAGTGCTCCCGAGCAGGGATGGAATTTACAGTAGGGTTTGGTAGACGGGAAATGGCCTGCATGCTGCAGACCTCTCAAAGGAAATGATCATGCACAAAATGCGCCTTCGGGATAACGCAAGAAAGATAACATCCTCAAATCCAGCCATTTTCTATCGTGTTTGTCCTTATTAGGCTCATGGGTGAGGAGTATTCTGTCCCAGCTGACATCGGGCAAGTGGAGGGGTACACCCTCATGTACAATCAACCTTGCACACTCACATTCACACCTATGGACAATTTTGAGTTTTCAATAGCATGTTTTTTTGAGGGGGCACGCAAGCACTGGGGGGAAACATGCGAGCGCTACACAGGAAGGCCGCAGCCGGGATTTTGAATCGACGTGTGATGGGCTAACCACTCGAGAACCGGGATGCCCCACACATACCGTACCATTTGAGATCAAATCAAAATCACGATTCAAATGTATTTTCTACGGATTTATTTATTTATTTTTTTTCAAAAAAATACATTCTCCCCTTTTCATCGACTCACAATGAACTACTTAACTATTTTCCACATTGATTTTATGAATAAAATGAATTCCTTTATGAAAGATACGTCATGCAATGTGCTGTCAAAATGTTTCAACGGACTTAATATTTAATGATATTGGCGTTTTTAACGTGTAGATAAGAACATGTAGTAAATATAAAACAAACAGAAGAAAAACAGTACGTTGACGAGGGATTCTTACGCCACGTGCTGTTCGTAAAAGACTCGAACAGCAATAAGAGAAGAATCAACAGCATTTTGTTTTGTTTCGTTTGTTTGGTTGCTTGCGTTGTTTGTTTGTTAGCAGGATCCGGTAGGTGGCAGTAACGAATCTGAAGCACCATCAACTCCCATCAAAGAAGAAATAAATACGTCATCGAATGTTGAAGATTCTGATTGGCTATTATATCGCTTTAGCCACTTTAGCCAATCGGGCGAAGGCGCGGACCCGAACGTTACTTTTTGAACCCGAGATATATGTGCACTCTCTCACTCTGCCAAGCAGCGGCACTCGGGAGCTTTTCGACGCCAACTTGAGACTTATCTCGGTCTGCCAACATCACAATTTTCTCAACAAACAACTCCACTCGGATAAAACGTCTCATTTTTCCACCCTCCCTTCCTTTTTTGTTGTTGCTTTACTCCGCACTGAGCCTTGCCTGTCGGGAAAAATGTCAAAGAAGGAAATTATCTACTCTGACAAATACAACGACGACGCCTTCGAGTACAGGTAAACGAGAAACAAAACTACTGTTGGGACTTTGCGTTATAAATTGTTCCATTCTTTAACATATATACGTCAACACATATGTAATAGTTTTTAGATATACAAAAACGCCTTTACATAAACTAACAAATATAAGGACATGCTTCGTCAGCTGTGTCGTGACTTGAGTGTAAGCTAACGCCCCCAATTGTTCAAAACATGGCGTGGTCTCTTTTATTTATTTTTGATAAAGCTGACCTTTCTTGTGTGTCTGTGTGTTCCGGCAGGCATGTGGTCTTACCGAAGCAGCTGTCCAAACTGGTGCCCGCCTCGCACCTCATGTCCGAGGAGGAGTGGCGAGGCCTCGGCGTGCAGCAGAGCCAAGGATGGATCCACTACATGATCCACAAACCAGGCGAGTGCACACGCCCACCATTTTGTCACTTCAAGCGCCCTTGTTTTTTTCTGTTTTTTTGGGGTTAGTGATGACCAGATGAAGACTTGCAGCATTCCACCCAATTGGTTAAAAAAATGTTTGGGAAACATAATTAGCAGAAGTGCAAGCCTAACCCGATCAATCGAAAACCATATTTGATAATCGATTCATCGTTTTGAGAACTTGTTTAACTTCAAATTGACCAGCTCCTCAGAGTTTCAGCCTCTCAACAGTAAATCTTTAATCAAAATCTGACATTTGCAAACATCCTTTACTTTAAACAATTATCGACATTTTTGTCCATTTTACGACACGTTACGGACCAAACCAGTAACTTACTGTGTTGGGATTTTCTGCATTGTCAATTTGAAATAATGTCCTGTTTTTGAATAAAGATATGGAAATGTAATTTTATGAAAGTCGAAATACATGAATCAAAAATAATTAATCAATTATTAAAATCATTTAGTTATTCATGTAATATCTTTACGATTAATTTGTGGTTAATGCTGTGGTATGAAATAAACAAATCCAATAGGATATGGTGTGTTTATGTTAATGGTTAAATTGTTTTGAGACATTGCATAACATAAAATTGTCCAAATCCTGAAAATAGAATCATCATCTGTGAAAACATACTGATTATCTTTGTGTTTAATCAAAAGAAGACATTTGCGCTCATCAGCTTTTACTTTGGAAAAACTGTTTTTTGTTGTTGTTGTTTTTTTTCTTCTATTTCCTGACATGTTACTGACCAAACCAGTGACTGATTCATCATAATCTATTTATGTTCACATTTTCTGGACTGTCAATTTGAAATAAAGTCTAGTTGTTTAATAAAGGGATGGAGATTTAAAAAAAAATTCATCCCATTCCTTGATGAATCAAGCAGCCCTCGTTTTTTTTCACTGCACACATGCATATAATGTGTGATAGCTTCTTTTGGGAGATCTACTCCATACATGGAAATTATTATTATCAGACCCCAGGAATAAACAACCATATTTTCCACATGAAATTGGCCAAACTCCAACAGAGAACATTTCCAGGGATTCATTGTTTTTTTTTCTAATTTTTATTTTTCCCTCTGCATTAACGGCCCAACACGTGAACAACTTCTCGAAAAAGCAAAAGCAGTGAGGTCATTTGGCTATAACGAATCGTGCTCCCATTTGCTGTTCATAAATGACTTCCTGGATTTCTTGGCACAATTTGTTTCATCACTAATTTTGGGGTCAAATTTGCTGAGGATTTTCATTTTTATCTATTCAGACACTGTGATGAGGATGTACTTGTTACCTGGACCCTCAGTGGGTTCTTACTCCACCTCTTGATAGTGATACTACGTCGCATTTCTAAATAGAAACTCATACTAAAAAAAAAAAACGATGTAACAGCGTGCATCACCTGGAGCAGTTTATAATCAATATTTTTCCCAATAATGTTACAAAAAGATAGAAAAACTGTAAATAGAATACAACATACTCACCAGGGTTGCTGATTATTAAATCTATTAATGTGTGGAGATCATAACTGACACAAAATTGCTTGAAATCGATCAATGAGAGGATGGCCAAACTCCGGATGTCATCAAGGGCCAGCGCTGACCTTGTGAGGCTGAATTTGAATTCGGATTGTTTCAAGAAACAGTGTCATTGCTAATATGTAGGTTATATCATCTGGCTCTGCTGATTTTGAAGGCCTTTCATAGAAACAGGCAAAAATAGATATGATACTACAGTTGAATCTGAGGCGACCCCAAGTGGACAAAAATAATACCTGCACCTCATTGTTTAATAATGAGGGAAAACAAGATTGGTAGAATCCTCTGTTCAAAAAAAGTATTTGATAGCTGCATCCCTGCTAACTAGTGACAGTTACTAATTTGGCGACACTGACTGTCTTTGTAAAATAGCGCTGGTATTGTTTGTATATTTTAAAAGCTTGACATGGAAAAGAGGAAATAATATATGATATATGGCAATTTCTTGTTGCTAGTTACAACTGAGTGGTGGTGATTAGGGCTGTCACTATCACATAGTTTTAGAATAGAATTAATCATTTTTTTCTGAATCAGTAATCAATGTTCATTGGTTTACAAAGTAAAAGCAGATGTTTGCAAATGTCTTTGATGAAACAAAGAAGATAAGTCTGCCTTCGTGAAGTACAGAAATCAGAATATTTAATATATAGTTAAACAATGGCTGTAGTCTAGACGATGAATCGTTTATCAAAATAGTTGTCAATGAATTTGGTAATCGTAGTGATATTTGAAGGACTCCACTCATAAACCTATTAATTTCTTTGTTCTTTCCTCCACAGAGCCTCACATCCTGCTCTTCAGAAGGCCTCTCTCCAAGCACTAACGTGTAACAGCCTAGCTGCCGTTTTGTTTTCTCTTCCTTCTTGTGTAGGTCTACATACACATTCATTACATCGTAATTGTACAAGGTGAACAAACCCCGGTTCTGTGTGCTCTTTGAAATTCCCTCACATCAAAGTGAAATGACCTCATCTTCCACATAAAGCTTAAGTTGTATATTTTTAATACATTTGCTCTTATGTTTTTTTGTTAATGGGTTTGTGTACCACTTTAGTGGTACTTTTTGTTTTTTATCTGTTAAGTGTAATTCCATGGTTGTAAATATTAAATCTAATTATTTTTTTCTGTCTCAATGTTTGAGTTGAACAAATTAAAATGTTGTTTATCAAAACATGCCTCCTTTATTTTTTACATAAGGGGGAAGGAGACCGTTGGTTGTGTGGACCATAATGCAGTTAAAGCGACAGTTGAAGTCCAGATGGTGAAGTGTGCACTTAACGGAGTTCGGTTGATACAGCTGACACTGTCTAAAACATATGACTAATAATTCATTGTCATGGAAGCACATAAGATGTTGTTTCTATGGCAATATTAAAATGTAGAAATTCAGTATCAATTCAAGTTATAAAACACTTCTAAAAGAGCAATGCTAGGCTACACTTTGGAGTTGTCATAAGTGTGTGACAGGCTTGGACAAACAGTATCCTGGCAGGACATTGCTGCAGGGAGCAGCATTAGCTCATGTAACACGTACATGTGCTTGGGGGGGGGAGAAAACAGCAAGTAGGAGCGAGTCCCCAGCAAGCCTCTGCGCATTCTGCTTTGGGTGAACACAACTAATGAGTGACATTGTCGCTTTGTCATCTCGGCTGCATGGAAATCGCAGGGGTCTGCCCGAGTGCGGGACACCTGGAACAGTCAGGCTACACCGGCCCCCCCATTGATCTTGCCTTAAAAGTGCTCACACAGCACACGCAGCTGGAAATCCAACTAGCAAGCCCTCTGCTTTTGCCAAAGACACGTTCAAATTCGAACTCACTCCATGGGGCGTGCACTGTAAAACGTACAGGGGTTCCTAATAACTGGTTAACAACAAATGTGAGTTTGTGTCTTTGGGTAAAGAAATATGACTTGTATTGGCTATAATAAGTCTACACACCCCTGTTTAAATGTCAGATTTATAGATATAAATAAGAGGCCAATAGGAATCATTTAAAAACCTTTTCCACCTTTAATGTGACCTATAATCTGTACAGCTCAAAATGAAATATTTTCAAGATGGGGGGGGGGGAACTGCTAATCTGGTTGCACAAGTGTACACACCCTCTTATGACAGGTAATATGGCTGCTAAACCTTCCACCATTTTAAGCGCCTCTGATTAACGCCAAATTAAATTCAGCTGTTCTAGTAGGCTTATTTTGTTTCTAACTTTTGAGCAGAAACCTGGTTTACTGATGACCGCACTCACGCCATAAACTAATTTAATAGCTTAAATCCCCCAAAATAATTCATATGCATATTTATTCAACCTGAAATTATTATTAAACCCTAAGTGGGGGAAAAGTGCAGATAGATACTTTTTTTTTACAGCAGTAATTGTGGAATGCGACAATTTTGTGAAGGGACAAATGAGTAAGGACTGAAAATGACATTTTTTAAAACTTTATTTTATTTAAAAATCTCAATATTTGTTATGTAATACAGGTTATGTATCATCCAATTTAGAACATTTACAGCAATTGAAAAAAAAAAAACTTCATTCTTCTCTATTTGTTTCTTTGATTGCTTCATGAATCAAAATGTAACATAAACAAAGTAGCTTATGAACTGTACAATCAAATCTCAAAGCAGGTGGAAAGGAAGGGAAGTCATCTCTGAGGGTTCTGGTTGTGAGTCCGGTTTAAAAACAACAACAACAAAACTCTGCGTGTGTGTTGCGGGGGGTTCAAGTCCGCCAGGGACTTCTGGTGCCTGTCAAACCACCTTTGTCTTTAAAGATACTCAATCTGAATCTCTGCCGTGCTTCATGTTTCAGCTTATGTTTCTGTAAAGTAGGGGTTTCCCAAACTTAGTCCAATATTTATCTCCCACGCACTATATCTTGGCTTTTTGACACTTTTTTTTTGGGTAGTAAATTCATGCATTCTGTGTTCTTTAGCGCGAGCCTGGTGTATTTTAGTGAAGTTTGGGATTCCCCATTGTAAAGCATGACTTATCTCCCAGCAAACATTCCAATAAATGTATTAAAGGAGACATATTATATGTTTTCACAATTTCAAACTGTTTCTAGGTGTCCATTTTTTGGACCATCACACTTGATGGGCAGGCAGGCACTCCAGAGTCTAAACTATTTGTATATAAGTAATTAAGTCAATTTTCCATAATATATCTCCTTTAAAGATGGCTATTAATAATAATAATAAAAAAAAAAAAGAAAACAGCACAACTGAAGTGATTGGACCATAACGACAACGCGCATGGGCAGGCAGTGACAAAAAGTAACAATATGACCTCTAGCTACAAATAAATACCACAGATAGAAAATATAACACAATAGTTTAGCTTAAAGTCAGCTGTAATTACAAAACAAAAAAACATAAATATTTGATTATTATCCTTTTTTGTTTTTCTACTGATTATAAAGGCAGTACGGTGAATAACAAAAATGCTATGGTGAAGTAAGGAGGAGAGTGAACAAACAAACACACACACACACACACGCTCATGTGGCTTCCTTTGGGGCTTCTCTCTTAGCTTTCATTCCCTAGCATATTCACAAATAATGTACAAAGTGGAAGTGGGGATGGCTTCACTCAGGCATTTCTGTGGAGGACAGGAAGACAGCACAGTGAGGAGAATGCACCCAAGACAGAAGAAGAGTGATTCCCAACCGCTGTGCCACGGGAAATGATCCAATTTTACTTATTTGGTCCAAAAATGTGTATTTAATTGCTACGAATAATTAATCGTTGCCGAGTGAGGTACAGAAAATGGATGGATGGATGGATGTTCTTTTACCGTCCAGCGACGTGTAGTGACATGCAGAACAAATAAATTCTCTTCCACTACGGGGGCAGAAGTCCTCGGGGTCTCCTCCTGGTGGGACGTGCCCGGAACACCTCACCAGGGAGGCGTCCGGGCCGCATCCGAATCGGTTGCCCCAGCCACCCCTCCATAAAAGTTATGAACAGAATCGGTGACAAAGGGCAGCCTTGGCGGAGTCCAACCCTCACCGGAAACGAGTCCGACTTACTGCCGGATATGCGGACCAAACTCTGACTCCGGTCGTACAGGGACCGCACAGCCCGTATCAGGGGGTTCGGTACCCCATACTCCCGAAGCACCCCCCACAGGACCCCCCGTGGGACAGGGTCAAACGCCTTCTCCAAGGCCACAAAACACATGTACACTGGTTGGGCGAACTCCCATGTACCCTCGAGGACCCTGCCGAGGGTGTAGAGCTGGTCCACTGTTCCACGGCCAGGATGAAAACCACACTGCTCCTCCTGAATCTGAGACTCGATTTCCCGACGGACCCTCCTCTCCAGGACCCCTGAATAGACCTTACCAGGGACGCTGAGGAGTGTGTAGTTGGAACACACCCTCCGGTCCCCCTTCTTAAAAAAGTCTGCCAATCCAGAGGCCCTGTCCCCGATGTTCCAGCCCTTGTGCTCTGTCTGGTGTGTGTGCTTTGGCCACCAGGGACAGTATAATGCACACATAGAGACACACGAAGAAAAGTTTCACAGCTGACTCAGTAAGCTTCAAATATTGTATTTTCTAAAAGGGATTTTTTGAGTAGATCAGTTGTTTGCACAGACGATAACTCATGTATGCCTGTATTGTTATATTGTCTGTCTACGTGTGTTGCTTCACCATTTGTCTGTCGCTTACAGTTTCAACACCGCAACTATTGATGCTATTTGTTAGCCCATCTATGGCGTTTTGCATTGTGTGTTAGCGTGTGTGAGAGTCCTAAGGCAAAGAGTTGTGGGGTTGCTTGAAATACACAAAGTGTAATTCTCTTTGTTTTATGTTTTGTTTGACAGTCGACTACAAGTGAAAGTGGTCTAAGTAAGTTTTTGAATTATTATTTTTTTTTTTATGTTGACTCCGTCCCAAACTGCTGCTTCTTGATTTGAGTTTGCTGTTCCCATCTAAGCACTGTATACAAATCTTTCAAGGGCCAACAATTATTGTTTTGTTTTTTCGCTATTTGTGGAGGTTTACTGTATATAATACTTTTTTGTAACGTTTTTGAATGGTGGCTTGCCGTGAGATTTTATTCACGTAAAATGTGCCTTGGCTCAATTCAGATTGGGAAACACAGGAATAGGGAGTGCTCGGTACCATCGTTGGGGGCTGCTCCTCGCGGCCGCTGTGGGGATTTGCGCGTCGGCGGGCAGGAGGACCTTCTGGCCCGCGTCCGGGTCGGCTCGGGGAACGTCGAAACTGGGGTCCCGCGCCTCGGCGTCAGCCAGGAATGGCTCGGAGTCCGGGTCGTAATCGTAAGAGTAGTAAGATACGTCGGCCATCGAGCCCTGCTCCTCCTCGCCTGGATAGATCACGCAAAAGGAACGCTTAGCTTGTCGTTCGTTGTGTCAAATATTTTCTATATTACTGCATGGTGCTCTATTCGGGGGGAAAAGGAGAAATTGAACACAGTAGACTCATGCATGCAGTATACAAGCACCGAGCCACCTTGTAACCACAAATAATTGTTGCTTGGAACCGAGAGTAAAACAATAGCCTCGGGCAATGAGCCACATGCTGCTTCACCATGTCGAAAGTCATTCTTATCCGATCGGATGTGGCAGCCTGGTCCTTCCTGCTGTCCTTCTTTTAAAGTAAAAAAGCCAAAGAATAAGCAAAACACACCCATAATTAATTATTACACGAACACCAAAAGTTTTTAAAGAGTTTTGTTTTTTAATAAAGGGTTATATATACCGTGAACCCTATTTGCAAACTCACTCACTCGCAATTTGCTCCTATCATGTATTTTTGAGCTCTTTCTGTAACGCCATAAAATGGTACGGTGGTAAAGGTCTCAAGATGTTGCAGAGAAAGGAATAAAAACATAATAAAAATGACTAACAGGAAAGTATTCATTGGTATTTTTTACAGTTTGCGAAGCTGCGACATACACACTAGCTAGATCAAATCATCTGTTAGCCATTTACCTTTAAGGGTATTGTTGGAAATTTTTAATTAAACTCAAAGTGTTTGGTGATCATAGATTGTGGTAAATTGAGGGTTTTTTACCTTTCAATATTCTGTGTGGGGGCATCCATTATTTGAGAATTTTCACTCCTCCAGTTGAGACTTGGCCCCCTAACCCTGCAGGCTTCTCCGTCATCCCAACAGCCGTGTGTTTGTGCTGCACCACCCATTCACAGACACTAGGGGTCGCTCCCAGCTTAAAGCATACTCCCACATCACATGATCTATACTACATGCACCACAGCTATATGTCAACTGTTTGTTTGTTTTTTAAGGGAGCTGCTCAACTTGCAAACGATAGTCCCACTCAAATAGAACTTGCACATCTGTGTGTGCAAGTGTGTGTCCTCCGCTTCACTAAGACGACACGTCCACACAGGGTCGCTAATTCCAGAGCTCCCATTTTCTGCTCCAGTGGAAACCTTCGGCACCTTGGTGCACCTAATACACTCTCTAACTGCCTATAGATGCCACAACATGGTGAGAAAGCACTATTCTGGGAGAAAAGAAACTCAACTCATTTCAACATAGTTCCTTGGCACAACATGGTGGAAAAGCACTAATTCTGTCTAATGAATCTGCTTAATTGAAATCAACATAGTGCCTTGGTACCCAAATGCCACAAGATGGGACCAAAATAATATTGGTGTTGCAGTTTTCAGTGACTAACACAGGATAGGGTGCCCGCCAAAATTCTGCAAAGAGATGAATTTCTAAATGCCATCCATCCATCCATCCATCCATTCTCAACACCGCTTATCCTGGTGAAGGTCGCGGGGCGCCGCACCCTATCCCAGCTGGCTCCGGGCGAAAGGCGGACTACCCCCTGAAATGGTCGACAGTCAGTCGCACTGCACATATACAATGGGTACGGAAATTATTCACACCCCCTTAAATTTTTCAATCTTTTTTATATTGCAGCCATTTGCTAAAGTAATTTAAGTTCATTTTTTCCCCACATTAATGTACACACAGCACCCCATATTTACAGAAAAAAACGGAATACAGCCATGAGCCTTTTGGGGAATGATCCAACAAGTTTTTCACACCTACATTTGGGGATCATCTGCCATTTCGCTCCAGTTCTGTCTGTCTGATTGTATGGCGAACATTGGTGGTCAGCCATTTTCAGGTCTTTCCAGAGATGCTCAATTGGGTTTAAGTCAGGGCTCTGGCCGGGCCATTCAAAAACAGTCACAGAGTTGTTCTGAAGCCACTCCTTCGGCATTTTAGCTGTGTACTTAGGGTCATTGTCTTTTTTGAAGGTGAACCTTCGGCCCAGTCTAAGGTTCTGAACACTCTGGAGAAGGTTTTCGTCCAGGATATCCCTGTACTTGACCACATTCATCTTTTCTTAGATTGCAACCAGTCGTCCTGTCCCTGCAGGCAAAAAACATACCCACAGCATGATGCTGTTGGGACAGGTGATGAGCAGTGCCTGGTTTTCTCTACACATGCCACTTAGAATTAAGGCCAACAATTTCTATCTTGGTCTCATCAGATCAGAGAATCTTATTTCTCACCATCTTGGAGTCCTTCCGGTGTTTTTTAGCAAACTCCATGCAGGCTTTCATGTGTCTTGCACTGACGAGAGGCTTCCGTCGGGCCACTCTGCCATAAAGCCCCGACTGGTGGAGGGCTGCAGTGATGCTTGACTTTCTAGAACTTTCTCCCATCTCCCGACTGCATCTCTGGAGCTCAGCCATAGTGATCTTTGGGTTCTTATTTACCTCTCTCACCAAGGCTCTTCTCCCCCAGTTGCTCAGTTTGGCCGGACGGCCAGCTCTAAGAAGGGTTCTGATGGTCCAAACCGTCTTCCATTTCAGGATTATGGAGGCCACTGTGCTCTTAGGAATCTTAAGTGCAGCAGAATTTTTTTGGTAGGTAGCCTTGACCAGATCTGTGCCTTGCCACAATTCTGTCTCTGAGCTCCTCAGGCAGTTCCTTTGACCTCATGATTCTCATTTGCTCTGACATGCACTGTGAGCTGTAAGGTCTTATATAGACAGGGGTGTGGCTTTCCTAATCAAGTCCAATCAGTATGATCAAACACAGCTGGACTCCAATGAAGGTGTAGAACCATCTTAAGGATGATCAGAAGAAACGGACAGCACCCGAGTTAAATATATGAGTGTCACAGCAAAGGGTCTGAATACTTACGGCTGTGTGATATTTCAGTTTTTCTTTTTTAATAAATCAGTACAAATTTCAACAATTACGTTTTTTTTCTGTTAATACGGGGTGCTGTGTGTACATTAATGAGGAAAACAATGAACTTCAATGATTTTCACAAATGGCTGCAATATAACAAAGAGTGAACCATTTAAGGGGGTCTGAAAACTTTCCGTACCCACACGGACAACCATTCGCAGTCACATTCACACCGCCACTGAGTGAGAACTGAACCCACGCTGCCCACACAAAAGTCAGGCGAGTGTAACACAACACCATCAATGACTTGCTAAATGCCAAACCGTAAATAAATTAGATCATCATTTCAGTACACATACCTTTTGTGATGGGGATTCTGTGAGATTTTTCTAATGTTAAATAAGGGCCTAGGCTGAATAAAGGTTGGGAAACACCGTGTTAATGGTTTTCAAGGACTTTTGTTTTTACAGCACTGAAGGCTATCATACAGTACTGTGAACGTGTCATTGCTTTTCTGCTCAATTCCTGTAGGTGTCGGTAGCGCGCTATTACACTGTCGCCTGCTGTCAGAACAACTCAGGAAGCAGAAGGCATCGCTCGTCTGTTGACTAGGAACGCTAAAGCTAAAAAAAAACAAAAAAAAACACGCTAAAAAAAAGCAATGTACCTTCATCTGTGCCAAGAAAGAGACAGAGAGAAAGAAAGAGTTTAACCGGTTGCTCACATGCAGTTGACGCTAACGCAGTAATCGTAGTCGTTCTACGCAGAAGATAAGAGAATATATCCCTGTGAGTACTGTTACATTATCAGTCTATATGTGGTCCTTATACTTGGGTATAACCTTGTTTTGTTAAACGATACAACAGCATAATTATTTATTGCATGAACCTCCAAGTTACAGCTCGCGGACCCCCTGGCAGTCCGTGGACTCCAGTTTGAGAACCACCACTTTAATCTAAATGATCTATTTGTGTGTCTATGGGCGAGCATGACAGCATTCCTGTGCGGTAGTAGGAAGCTTTTGTGCTAAGAAGACCTTTGACTGAGAGCAGTGACCTGGAGCCAACAAGTCAGTGCACGTCGCCTCACAACACACACACACACGCACCCCTGTACAACACAACACAAACATTAACCTTATCGTCCGCACACGCATCTGCATTGTGTCACATCCAGTGAAAGGTGTTTCTCTTTGCCCCGCATGCCAAAGGTAACAACAACAACCTGTGAGGAATGCTTTGGAAGCTACAGCCGATGCAAACATAACAAATCGGGTTTGTCGATCGTCGTCATTATCAGATCGTAGACGTGATGCGACGACAGGGGAATGTCGAGCATGCGTGCACACACAACCAAGCTATCAACTTTCCTCTTTAAATGTCAACATCCCTCTTTCCTAAACCTCCATGTTACAATCCCATGACACACTTTTGAATTTAGCACGAACTCAAATGCAAAGTTAAGCAGTAATCGTAACAGTAAAGAAGATTCACCAGCAACAGGAGGAATCAATATAGATTCCACAAATATAGGAAATGCAATGGGCATGATGGGGTGCCATGGCAGGTGCCCCCAATGCAAGAATTTGTTATGAGTTTAGGGCTTTTCCCCCCTCCCCCACGTTTGATCTTAGATGAAAAAGCTTATTTTTTAAATTAATGAATATCCGCTGAGCCGCTTCTCCTCACTAGGGTCGCGGGCGTGCTGGAGCCTATCCCAGCTATCATCGGGCAGGAGGCGGGGTACACCCTGAACTGGTTGCCAGCCAATCGCAGGGCACATACAAACAAACAACCATTCGCACTCACATTCACATCTACGGGCAATTTAGAGTCTCCAATGCATGCATGTTTTTGGGATGTGGGAGGAAACCGGAGTACCCGGAGAAAACCCACGCAGGCACAGGGAGAACATGCAAACTCCACACAGGCGGGGACGGGGATTGAAACCCACACCTCAGAACTGTGAGGCTGACGTTCTAACCAGTCGGCCACCGTGCCGCATTAATGAATATGTATTGAATAAATAGAGTCATGAAACAAATATTAGACCACCCTTGTTTCTTCAATTACCACTAAAGGTATGTTACCTGTAGAATACAATGAACATGACAAAAATGCAGCTGATTCCATTGTCCGGTAATTGTATTGCCAGTGATTTTGGTTAATATGAAGAAAACATGGAAAATGGCCAGATAACAGCTCTTAAACTTGTGGGTTTTTTTTTTTGTTTTTTGTTTTTTACAAATTTGAGGTCAAGCATAAGGTTTTTGTGTGTGCTTTTCACATTGTGCATACAAGACCATTTTAAGGATGGTTTATTTAAAAAATGTACTGTGCTGCTTTTTAAAAATATAAAAAATGTGAATTAATCAAGTTATTCAAAATATACCTTTTTTACATGGAAAAGACCATTTTATTATTATAAAAAAATAACATGCACTGTTTACTAATTTATATTTATATTTCTAATATTTGAACTCAATGATTCAGAAAATGAGCTTTTTCCCATTTGAGTTAAAATGTTATTTTACTCTTGTATTTATTATTTTTGCATTTTTATAAATGAATCATATTTTTTTTTAATTAATATTATGAGTGACAGTGTGTGTGTGTTTAGTGTCATTACCCGTGTGTATAGGCACTGAGGGTTGTTCAGTCTCCTGGCTTGTTATTGGTTGCTTGTCCTCTGCCTTGATAGCCACTGGAAACACACAACGCACACATTTGGTTAAAAGCATCAATTTCCCCGCTGATCGTCACCACAACAGAGTTTCATTATTGCATCATCTGCAGTAAATGCTAAGCATACATGTTTTAATCCACCCCACCGAGCAACAGATTTCGCCATCACAATGAAGTCCACTCAGTACTCATGGAGACCTGCATTCAAATTGTTCCAAAAATAGCCTGGACAAGAGGTGGGTGCCATGATCATAAGTGGATCTGATTGTATCTTTCCCCTGCTCAAAATGGGCTAATGACCCTTGCCGCGCATGAGCGTACACAAACAAACACCCAACCAAAACAAAAAAACTAGTTAGTGTTTTCTTAATGTTTGTGGAAACTGAACGCGTTTCTTCCTCTTTAAAGTCTTGTTTTCGTCACTCGTGAAGACAAACAAACACCCAAACAAAACAAAAAAACTAGTTAGCGTTTTATTAATGTTTGTGGCGAATGAACTTGTTTCTTCCTCTTCAAAGTCGCGTTTGCCTCACTCGTGACGGCTCCTTTTGTTGTTGGGCTGTGCGTCGGAAAAGGAATGTGACGAGGATTTCAAAGGCTCGGACAAAAGCAGTCTGTCATTTGCACAGAGCTCTCTAATGCGGCACGGGGTGAGCGAGAAGGGGGCTGCTGTGTGCACGCGTGAGTCAAGTTGTGATCTGAAAAAGGCGCACACAAACACAAAAATCCAGTAATCGGCTTGACATCTGAACAGCTGTTTCCACGACTGAGATCATGGCGCACAGCAATGAGAATTGACACACTTGAACACATGCACGACACACTGGCCTTTAGTTACAATAAATTACAGTAAGTGCCACATGTACGCGCACATGTGCAAGCTTCACGAGCTTAGCTTAAATCAGTTTTTATTAGCTCCTGTTTAAATGTGCAGTTATAGATGACCACAATGTACTGTAGTCCACTAGAAATATTGTGAACTTCCTGCCATGCTCGCACATGCAAGTATTTCTTTCCAAGACTCCCTTCAAGAGCCAAAACATTTTGTGAACCAAAGCAATGTTTCCCATTGAAATGAATGGAAATGCAATGAATATGTTCCCCAGAATGGATTTGTGTTTACATTGTTTTTATAGGTGTGTAGTTAGTTCGAATACAGTACAATATAGCAATAAGTGAACATTTTACTATGTGGAAATTGTATTATGACTATTACTTAGTAACGACAACAGTGGACCCCCACTATTGACAGGGGATAGGGACCGGGTCCGTGGGTGCCGAACGGCGAGTATTTGGGGGTCCAGTGTATTACCATTTACATTTTACTAGAGCTGTGCGATATAACAATATACAGTATATCATAGATATGATATGAACAAAACGAGGCTGTTGCAAAAATGCATGTAAATGAGCTCCAAAACAATAACGTACAATAGGCCCTTGTCAAAGTGCTATTGACTTAATTGAAAATAAATAAATGTAGTGAGTGTATCATGTTTCACTTCATCACTGTTGATGAAAAATTGACATTCGGGATTGAAAAGTGTCGACTCATCAGAGCATTTGTGATGACAATGTTCTTACGGTGAGGACACTGGGACACGGGGCTCTGCTTGATGCGCGTCCCATTCCGGCAGGCGAAAACCTCCATCTGACACTGGTTCTGGTAGACCTGTCCGTCGGACCCGCAGACGGGCTCCCCGTCGTAGCCGCAGTCCCGGTAGCAGGTGCAGCGTTCAAACTGTTCCATCTCCAGGCAGCCAAACACGTTGTTGCACTGATTCGCCTGCACGAAACCTGCAAAAATCTCATTTTAGGAGATTGATGGCAGCCCGGGGGCGTCACATAAATGGTTGAGGTCTCACCTGTCCAGTGATTGGACGAACTCTCCACCTCGTTGCAAGTGGGTCCGTCGCACAGCTCCCGGGCGAGCGGGCTGCTCTCGCTGACGTTATAGAAGCGGGTGGCCTCGAAGGCTGTAAATTGAGGGTGTCGTACTTATTTTAATCACGGGCCACGTCTGAGTTATGGTTGCCCTCAGGCAAATTTTTTTTGCTAAGACTGAAACAGTATGTCAAAAATCACTGTGTACCTTGCTTTTAAGGGGTTGATTTGGTTCACATGTTGTACAGTAAGAGAGTGCTTTATAAATTGTACTTTTTCTTTCTATGTCTGTAATTAAGATTTTTACTCGCAAGGGGACCGACCTGGTTAAATAAAAGTTAAATAAAATAAATACATTGGAAAGTAAGGCTTAAATTCTTTTTTAAAATGTTTTTATATGGTCCCTTTGTATCATGGGTTTTGGATCTGGCTCTCCGGCCTATAGTTAGAAACCTGCTCTGCAAAACAAGGATGAGAAACAATTACGAGGACAGAAATAGCGATCCAAAAAATTGAAAATAAAAGTGTAGCGCCTACATAAATCACTGTGACTTTGACAGGCTTTCATGCTTTCCAAGTCTTTAAAGAGTGCGGCGCTTGGACGATGCATCCGAGGCACACCTGGTTCGTAGTAGTCGTAGATCTTAACCGGAACAGGCGCTGTCTTGCCCACGATGTATTCCCTGACAGCCCGGAAGGCCACACAAGTCATACACTGGCTGGGGATCTGACATGCAGGCGGGTGACAAACCAACACACACGCACACACACGACACAAACTCAATGAATAGAACTGACATTGCAGACATTATAAAACGGATACAATTATTACAAAGATGACAATAGATACTGTATTGCTGTAGCTCCCACTTTCATTCCCAACTGTAAACGTGTATAGTGGTGTTGATCCGTTGTATACTATGTACATGTATGTAGTACACAAGGATTCTGACTATTTTTGCTGCTTTTGTCCATAACGGCATATGTAGTATACTATTCTGTTCATACTGTACATTATTCACTCAAGTATAGTTGTCACTCCACTGCTATTTTATTCTCAACACTGTATTTATTTATACATGTATCGTTTTGTTTTTTTTTGTTTTTTTTACTACATACAATGCTGCTGTTCACATACACAACACATTTATATATAGCATGTATAATATTCTGATTATGTTATGTATTGATGTACAGTTGTCACACCACTGTGCTGGTGTTCATTTCATTCTCTGATTATATATTGATACATTGACGGTATTTTTATTTTTATTTTTTACAATTTACAATGCGGCTGACTATTCTTGCTGCTTTTGTCCACATCTGCATCTGTAGTGTACTATTCTGTTCATATTATGTACTGTATTCATGAATAGTGGTCACTCCACTGCTTATGTATTATTTCATTCTCAACAGTCCATTTATTGGTACAATTAATTATTGCTGTCCACATTCACTTCTGCATGTACAGTATTAATTCCATATAAAATCAACATATATTAGTATTTAATATTCACCGCTGCTCTTATTGCCTGATGTGTACGTATTATTTGATGTTATCATTCTTGTCTATTGATATGGAGGGAAACCCACCTCATCGAAGTAGAACAAGACTTTCCTGCCGTTGAGCTCGTACCTCTTCAGACCCACACGCTTGTCCATCAGCAGCTGTTACAGGAGACACGAAGATGCAAACTTAATGACCGTACTCAAGGTAATACTACTGTACTAAGCCTTTATGGTACCAACTGTTTGATCCTAGAACTGGTTAATTATTGACATCATTTCCTAGGGAGAGGTGGGGGGGGGGGGGGGGCATCATTTTAAAATATAAACAATTTACAGCATCCTGGATGGTTCCACTGCACTGACAAGGAGAGTAGTAGTCAGCACCACAGTGGACTGGACAGCTCCACCTCAGATTTAATTAACACTGGATTAAATTATCACATCCCTTCCAACACGGCGTAAGGAAAATGATGTTCCTCATTGCTGCCAAAAATCCTCAAACGTAGCCTTCTACAAGCCTAAATGCGTATCCAGCGTTTGAAGCCTCACAACAATGCGGTACGTTGTACATTGTACACAATAATCAAAGTCCATCCTCATTTTAAATTGACTTGGAATGTGAAACACATGCACTCCCAACACAATGGAGACTACATAAATACAGACCGTTTCAAACTGCCTACGACAACTACTACTTGTGAACTGTGTGCCACAATCTCTACTTAAGTAAAAGCACAAATACTTGTGTAAAACAAAGAGTCTGATAAAAGTAAAAGTACTGAGTCAACTCCTTAAGTACATTTCAGAGTCGTTTTTTCTCTTACTTAAGTACAAAAGCAAAAATTAATTTTACTATCCATTATATACAATAACAGTTTTGATAACTTGGCACAACCCCCCAAAAAAACTTCTCCACACACAAAATAGTTTCCGCTTTACTTAACTTACATAGTGCTTGTACTGAGAAGAAGGGGGAAAACTGCATGTCACATGATGGTTTTTAAACCAAGAACTAACTAGCACTGGCTCGACTTTATTGCTGTCAAAATAATGCGTTGCATAGCTTTACTAGTAT
The DNA here is from genome assembly GCF_024500385.1 of Phyllopteryx taeniolatus. Lineage (NCBI taxonomy): Eukaryota > Metazoa > Chordata > Actinopteri > Syngnathiformes > Syngnathidae > Phyllopteryx > Phyllopteryx taeniolatus. The sequence continues at coordinate 10,108,944 of NC_084508.1, forward strand.
TTAAAAAAAAAAAAAAAAAAAAAAAAAAAAAGGCTAATGGCTAACTGGCTAATGATGAAAACTACAAACATACACCTGATCTTCACTGTGGTAGACTTTACCGCTTTCTCTTTACGTCTTTTTTTTCAAAGTTGTAAATTGCGTTGTCAACCGACTAGATTGAAAAAGGTAACTCGTTAGAAAGAAAAATACTCAAGTATTTTTACAGATACCTAAAAAATGTACGTACAGTAGCAAAGTATTTGTACTTGGTTACTTCCCACCACTGTTGTGTGCACATGGACATGTATGACCGCATAGAAGAGTTAAAGAAGCGTGCATAGTGAGCTTGTAGAGTTCATTTGCCGACTTTTCATTCTATCAAAGGTGGCAGCCATTGGACAGTTGGCGTTTATGAGGTGCTCAGCCTGAGCAGGCGCCACCACCAAGACGCGCACGCACAAACACACTTAACGCAAAGTACACAATTAGTCTCTGTTTAAAAAAGCACAGATTTTTAAGCGATGAGTTTTTACAGTGTACACGCACGCAAGTTCAAATATAGGTTCGCTTTTTTTTTTTTTTTCTTTCAAAATATTCACTCATTTTGAATTTGATGCCTACAACATGTTCCAAAGATGGTGGGACAGGGGCATGATGACCCCTCTGTTACATCACCTTTCCTTTTAACAACACTCAATAAGCATTTAGGAAGTGTCAACACTAATTGTTGAAGCCTTGTAGGTGGAATTCTTTCCCATTCTTGCTTGATGTACAGCTTCAGTTGCTCAACAGTGTGGGGTCTCCGTTGTTATATTTTGAGCTTCATAATGCAGCACATATTTTCAATGGGAGACAAGTCTGGACTCCTAGCAGGCCAGTCTAGTACTCGCACTCTTTTACTACGAAGCCACGCTGTTGTAACACGTGAAGAATGTGGCTTGGCATTGTCGTGCTGAAAAAAGCATGGATGTCCCTGAAAAAGAGATTGCTTGGATGGCAGCATATGTTGCTCCAAAACCTCTATGTACCTTTCAGCATTGATGGTGCCTTCACAGATGTGCAATAATGAGCCATATTCATCTGTGTGTGTAAATCAGAATAGGCGTTTCTGACAGCGCGCATTCTCCCATCCACTCATTTACACTATCTCATGCAAGGTAGGCATTCTCGGTGGGGCAACCCTGAAATAGGGCCGTTCCCCATCGAATCCAGCCCTGCGCGCAATCTGCCATGGACTTCAGAATGTTTCCTCTTCTGCACTCCAGTGGCTGCACTAAATCCAGCGCTTCGTGAAGATGAAACATCATATTGCACGTTTTGATACAGTTAACAGCCCGGCAACAGCTGACGGTTAGGAACAAACCTGGCTCAAAACGCTCACCAACTGTCGGGCGTCATGTGTCCCTACAACATTACGTCGATGGTCGAATGTCGACATGTTATATCATATGAAGAGGCGGAAAATATCGGCGCCAGCGGACTTTTTATCACCTCTGCGAGTGTGAGGACCTTTTCATGCTGCTGGCAGCTTGGATTTTTTTTCCCATTAAAACAACTACAATCATGATAAGGGCGCAATGGTGAGTTAGATATTGCATCATTTATTTTTATTTGCTTCTATGTCAGAGTGACTCGCCCGGTCTGTGGCGTGAGGAAGGTTGTGGGGCACCGCTGATGTATAGAACGCCTTTTTTATTGATGGACCTCCAAAAATGGTTTCAGTCATAAGCATAGTAGTCATACAGAATAAAAAACAAACCGGAGAATATGGTCACATGTGTGTGTATGCGTGTGTGATTTTACGCACCCTCTCAAGGCTTTCAACATCTGCTCGGAAACCGGAGATCATGGGGACCTCTATAACGGCCATGTTAGAGGAGCCCGAATGAAGCCACCTGGACACACAGGCGAGGTTAGCCGGTGGACGGAAAGGACGTGCGTGTGTGTGTGGTCGTGGTGCTCTCACCTGGCGCAGACTTCCAAGGCGATGTGGAAGTCCATTTTGTCTTGGTGCGCCGCGGGGTCGTCGTCGTCGATCGGCGCCCGACGCTTGCGGTTGAGCTCGGAGCGGTTGTCGGCACGGCTGCGTGGTCGCGAGGAGGGATGACGGGAGGATGATGAGGAGGAGGAGGGAAGAGGCGTCTCTTTGAGGTCCACCTTGAGCTGGAAAGCCGGCTTGGATACCGGGTCGGGTACGTTGTAGGAAACGTCAATCTGGGCAGAGTATGGTATCAGGATGCATGGTAATCTTTGATTTGACTGTTTATGGTTCGATGCTACTTTAGATAAGGATTTCAAAGAGGCTAGTGCTTAGCACGTCTACCTTACAGTTTTGAGTTAGGTTTGCCTCTGTCAGCTACCATGTAACGTGACATAACATGTTATGTGCCATTTATCAGAAAATAATGCCACAAATGCCCTAAATTAACACTTAACAACACTGCTGCTCTGCTTAACTTTCGGCTTTGACATGATAGTAGTTTCGTGTAGTCTGGCCATCCCTTATGACAAAAGAAAATGGTGGCTCTTCATCCAGGTAATTTCTAAGTCACGAGTGGCGAAACTCAGAATAATGATTTCGTCCCACTTTTTCGTCCATTTTTCAAACGGAATGTCTACAAACACACACACACGCACACAATGTGAACACACGTGCGGACACAAACGCAGCCATTGATTGGATTCCCGAGCTGTTGTATGTATGTCATTAGAAGCCAGGTGCTGCTGCCTAAAGCTCTGTGTTGTGTTCTGTTGTTTACGGCAGTGGAAAAAAGAAACTAGAAGCGCCTGAGGAATGAATGATTGGGGGAGAAAAGTATGTTTCCTCAGATTCAACATCTTTGACATCCTTTTAAGAGACAAAACAACCAAGCGATAAGAGCACAGGAAAGAAGAAGAAAAAAATGACGACTCATAAGCACATAAGAGATTTTTTGTTTGGTCCGTGTCATGGCAGGAAGTAATCAGCATCCTGTCCTGGGGAGTGCAGCACATAAAAAGAGCAATTCCCTAAACTCTACCAGATTACTCCAATTGCCGGTGATTCATTTGTGCGTTAAAAGGAGCAACAACAAGCTCTCGGCTGCCAACAAATTCTTCCCCGTGAGCCGATGAGGTAAGCATACGCAATAAGTGCAACAAGTGTGCGCGTTTGTGAAAGTCTGACTGTGTTACCTGCATGAGACAGCAACCTTCTCCCTTGGCGCTGACAAAAAGGCCCGTAGGAATACTGGGAATCTGGGGCAAAAAAAGAGTGACAAAGGGTCAACAGGGGAGATGTGAATCATTTATAACGAAGAGAACAGCTGTTGCTACTTTAAGCATTTTGGGCTTTGGCCTTTTTCTTTAGTTAATTATACAAAGCCCAATTCCAATGAAGTTGGTACGTTGTGTAAAACGTAAATAAAAACAGTTGTTGTTTTTTTTTTTGCAAATATTCTCGCATTTTGAATTGGATGCTCGCAACACATTGGCGTTGGATTAATCCTAGTCCTTACTGTATGTTTTTGAACGGGGGCAGTTGTGAATTAATACAGTGTAATGCAGCTATCAATATGCCTGTGGATTATTTTCAGTCATTCCGTTTATTTCTATTGTGTATGGTGCCAGTTAACATGAATACCAAGTGAGTTGAGTGATCTCATTAATTATAGTCCCTGTCGAGTGGAATCTTTGCATCTCCATAACCGCTACTCTTCAGGAAATCGAAGAAATGCAATCGCGCTTGAGTTACCAAACACCACATGGTCAAAGTTGGTATTTTACCCTACATTGCTATCATTTGCTGTTGCGCACCAACAGCAACACAACGCGACCCTGAAATGATGTTCAATCTCGGAAATATCTAACTCATATTATATTCAAAGGTCTTAGAGCCATCTGTCATTCAATAAATAAACCGATGAGCTGACTAAACAGGCTAATGAGCAGAAATTAATGTGCACACACTTACCTTCGTGGCTGACCCATTCCTTCTGCACCGAAGCATTACAGCCATCCATTTTTAACAAAACATACTTACTCAAATTTATTTAACCTGACAATTTTCACTCATTAGTGTCAAATTAACATCCAGGCTTTCAATCTTGAGGTGACATAACACCGCAGGGCTCCCGCAGCGTGAGGGAAGAGGCGGGGTTTTACGACACTTCTGAGACAGTTGTGCTTTCAGGAGCGTTAATGCAATTATTGTCAAGCTATTATTCAACATTTGAAATTGGTTAATGATTTGGAAAAATAACAGATGACATGGGGATAGACAACTAGTATTGATTCGTGAAAAAAATATCAAATTACCCATATTTGGACATACAAGGTTTCCGCTTGACAGTGACAATATACTAGTATGTTGCGCATGCGCCTGTGTGCGACCGAATGTGCCATGGACTTATTTTTACTCTAGTGGATTATTTCTAGTGGTTCAGTTTATTTCTATTGTGTAAGGTGCAAGTTATCATGAATAACTAGTGCGAGGAGCGCTTATATTAATTATGATAGTAGATTGTGCATATGCCCGACTGCCTGTGTCCGTCATGGACCTTTTTGACTGGATTATTCTCTAGTAGTTTTATTTATTTCTATTGTACACAAAAGGCAGTTCTCTTAAAAAATTCAATAAAATTAAAAAAACTGGGAACAGGAGACATCCTCTTAATTACAATGCATTGGGCACATGTGGACAAGCCCGCGATGGAGATGCAGCTTTTAAATGCGATTTAGAAATGTTCTCATTTCCAAATTGCATTTAAAAACGCTCTCTCTTTATGAAACGTAATGAAAACAAAGGATGTGGTTACCGTGGCGCTCTGAAGGAGTTTCTTGTTGTCCTTGTTGAGCTCAAAGGTCTCCTGGAAGTCCAGGTTGGTGGAGGCCAATGAGATGGTGAGGTTGACACCCGCAACGTAGGACAGGATGGCGTACTCGGACAACGCTTGGAGTGCCACACACGTGTCCTGGCACACGGGTGAAGTGAGTAAGGAAAGGTTGTATGACGACCATGCAAAGTAATCAGCTCAAATTTGAACGAACGTCAACGACAGTGTTGCCTTGAGATATGAGTTAAATTCGTTCCGTGACCACGCTCGTGACTCAAAACACTGGTATCTCAAATCATCTATCCCTATTGGCATGAATGGAAATTACATTAATCTGACCCAGCCTCCCCGAAAAACAGTAAACATTTTTGTAATGTGTTTTTTAATAAGGAAAATAGCACTCCATCATATTTGACTTGTAAAAAAACCAGTCATCAAATTATTAAGTACAATGTAAAGAATTAAGAGTTTGTGCATCACAATTAATTCCTTGTGGCCACCAGGGAGCAGTACAATACAATCATGCAGCTAAACGAAGAAGCGTTTCACTCAACTACTGCAAGTGACTCAGTAATGTGCCGTAATATTAGTCATTTTTGCCAGAGGATAAAGAGTATATGTCTGTAAAGTATTGTTAGATTGTCTGTCTACATGTGATGCTTCACCATTTGGGTTCAAGTATCCGCTTTTTCAAGCATTATAACACCACCGCATAGATCCATCCATAGATGCTATTTGATAACTTGTCTACGGCATTTCCCATTATGTATTAGCATTAAACTAGCAAAAAAATAAATAAAGTGAAAAATTGTCCAAATGACAGCTCATACCTGGAAAAACTCACAAGTAGGGTTATTCATGCAGTATCTCAGGGGACCACTGTATATAAATAAAGCTCTTATTATTATTATTATTATAATAGTCTACAACAGGTTCCAGGCCTACCTGTGTAGAAGAGAACCCGCCTAGGGCGTTCCGCTGCTGGGAGAGCCATTTGACCACGGGCAGGGCTGAAGCCACATCTCCGAGGAGAGTGTAGGTTAGAAGACCGTAGGCCGTCATCTCCACCTCTGCCGACACCACTGGGAACAAACGCGCGGCACTTAGTAGAAGCTGCGTGCGCGGCGGATATCAAGTGGACCAGTTGGTCTACCTGACTGGGAAAGGCCGTCGCTGAAGCCCATGAAAGTGTCTTCGTCCGTCATCGTGCTTCCAGTCAGGCTCCAGTGGGTGAGTCCATCTGCGCACATGTACAGTGACACGTTGCAGAGGCTTTGTCGAAGATCATTACAGTGAACCTATTCGCGGTTGGCTATGCGCGAATTCACCTATTCAATGTTTTGTTCTGCGGAACCTATCTTTTGCCATTTGAATTATGAATATGTACGTGAACACTGTATACCCAACTTAACCCAATTTAAAGGCTCTATGAATGACAGCCTAGTTGTTCCTTCAAAAAAAGCAGCTTGAAATCATCTATTATTGCGCTTTGTTAGAAATTGCATATGTAGGACACTGATGGAAAATAAACATTTCGTGCAAGAGCGACCAACACCCGCCCAAAAAAAAACTAAACAAAAAAAAAAAAATCATATCATCAAAATAAAAAGGCTCCCTCCTCGAAAATGTGACATTAAATAAATAAACAACAATATAATCTAAAATAGATAAATTATAAATACATTAATAAAATTTCAAATAAATTTGATTTGAAATAAATATGTACAATTAATAAATATATATATATTTTTTAAAAAGGTTTTTGTTTATTTTCTTGTCGTTCTTGTTTGTCCTCCAAAAATGTATCTCATGTATTCATTCTAGAGTGGGTTAGGGTTAATGAGAAAACAAAAATCTTCATTTTAAATCAATGAAATTGAAAATGTCTATTCGTTCACCAAAATGTATGTCAATTGAAAAATAATTTATTTTTATTTGATTAAAATACCAAAACCATGTTTCAAATTAGAATTTTTTTTTTTTTTTTTTAAGTGGGAGAGATAACACAATGGCTCGGATGGTGTTATTGTGATAACTGTGACAGTACCTTGCATAATGGCCATGTGGTTGAGGCGGCGCAGAACGAGGGGGGCAAAGGCGCTGCGGAGCAGCGCCAAAGCGTACGCGCACAGGGCAGTAGTGTAAGGGTCGTCAGCGGAGTAGGTGTTGGTCTCCAGGAAGTCCTTGGCTTTGGTCACTGCCACCTTCTCTTCCTGGACCACAAAATAAAAAGCATTGCATATTTGGTGATGCAGCAGAATGGTCAATGCAAAAATGCTTGGAATCTCTCAACGTTATTAAAAGACAATTTGCAATTTTGGAAGATTTTTAGCTACAAACATGGAGTAGACGCACATTATTTGCTTTCATGGGCCACACAAAAGTATGTGGTGGGCTACATCTGGCCCCCGGGCCTTGCGTTTGACACCTGTGATCTACAGTATCTATACCAGTGACGCGTTTTGTGACTGGCAGAACAATTACATGCTCTTTCACTAGATAGCAGAAGGTACAATTAACCTGTGTATCCAAAATTAGTTGGCGACCCTTCGCTGCGCACCAAGCAGTTGAGCACCACACATATACAGATGTGCTTCAACGAAAAATGTGGCCTTGTATGGCAACCTTAAGGGTTTTGATGCTCCACGTATAGTGGACTGTACTGTGTTATTTTCTATTGAATCACAAAATCATGGTGCAATTGTCAAGGAAGAAGCGGAAGAGAGGAAACAGGCAATCATAAAGGAGAGTGTGGATATTTTGAGAGGCTGTTGAGTCGGTTTTGGCCGCGTTGCTCCGTGTGTGGCGGGGCCCAAGTGTCTATTTTATAACACACCTGGTTGTGTGTCAGCTTCACTTTCTTGCAGTACTGAACATTCTGTAAACATGAGTCAGCTGTGCTACATATGATCAGGCATCAGGTGAACAAACACAAACATCCCACGTGCATGCTCACATCTTCAGTTTGGGTGCGGCTATTGAATAAACTTTTCCCCCCTCCAGCAAAATGTTAAACGTCAGCTTTCATCTTTGGCAGATGTGACCTTCCCTCTAATCTAAGAGATGACAGGCCCCCAGAGCAGCTCAATGCAAGTACAGAACAATTTTTTTTCATGAAGTGAAACTGGAATTGGATTGATCTTTTGCTTTGATGTGAAGGATTTTTTTTTATTTTTTATTTAAATTATTTTTATCAGTTGTAACAGATCAAGGGGGGAGGTCAGGATGGATGAATCCAAGACAGGGCCAATGTGCTCAACTATGTACAATTGGAAAGCAAAAGTTTTCATAAGAATTATGGTGAAACCCAACCCATTTTAATGGGATTTTCTTTTTGGGGGAAATATACACAAAGCTTCACACCTCCAATGTAACATTGTTCAAGACATTTATTTTACTCATAAAACTATTGTATGAATATTTTTGTAACTACTGTACTTGCTTTGCTGTTTTAATAATAATAATAATAATAATTCATAGCAGGAGCTCCAGTTTTAGGAGCTGAGCGAAATTGTACCCAAAAGCAAACAATTTGAAAGATGACCTTGCGCATATATGCGATGATAATAAAATAATCTACACACCCACTTCAAATGCCAGGTTTTTGTGACAAAAATAAAATGAGATCAAACTAAAAAAATAATTTCAAAACATTTTCCACCATTAATGTGGCCTATACCCCGTACATCTCAACTGAAATGATGAAAGTTTTCGAGAGGTAAAGTAAAAATAAGCATCTGCGATAATGTGGTTACACAAGTGTGCACGCCCTTTAAAAAAAGGGGACGTGGCTATGTTCAGAACTAACCAATCACGTTCAAACACATGCTAAATGGGGGTAAGCACACACCTGCTACCATGTAATGTGTCCCTCATTAATAACTCCCGAAAGTTCAGATGTTCTAGTAGGCTTTTCCTGACATTTTGTTTTCTTTCTAGCAGAAGCCCGAAGGTTTCTTGCTTTCTTTCTTTTTTTGCTAATACTGACTGCTATTTGGAACTGTTCTTAATTCCTTCCACCATATCTAAGGCCCCAGTTGCAGTTGAAGAAAAACAGCCCCAAAGCCTTATGCTGGCATCACCATGCTTCACTGTAGGCATGGTGTTCTTTTGGTGACGAGCAGTGTTGTATTGGAGGCCAAAGATTTCAACCTTGGTTTCATCGGACCGTAACAAAATCTCCCAAACACACGTGGAAAAATGTGCCACAAAAACCTGGCATTTGAACAGGGGGGGGTGTAGACTTTTTATATCCACTGTACCACTCTAGGTTTCCTGTCATGTCAATGTGGTGTACAGTACCCCTGAAGAAAACGTTTTTGAGAGTAAAAGACAACTCAGGCAAGTACTGTAGAGCGCAGGTAAAAAGCAGAATTGATTCGGGAGGAATGTAAATTGTCCTTCACGAGACCTAAATGTCTCCGCACATTATCCGGAGATGTTTTGACGCGATGAAAAACGTTATCAGATTTGCAGCAGTGACTTGAGGCATAACAAATGGGAGCGGGCTGCCTGCCAGCACATCCTTCCCTACAGCTATCAGCGATCCTGCAATTTAGTCCCACAGCTGGCGGGATGGCACCTCTCATTGCCCTTGATGACTCCATGAAATGAAACCTGTAAAATCAGCACTACATCCGATGTAGCAAACAGGAAAAGTGTTTTTGTTTTTACAAGACTTGGAAAAGACATTTAACGCTGTTTAGTGCTCCGAACTAACAGAAAGAACCCGACTGTTGTTGTTGTTGACCTTAGTTGAAAGTAGTGAAGGGCACTATAATCAATTAATAATGTGTTTAATAATTAATAATAATCAATTAGTGGCTCCAACTACCGGACACAAATTCCTTGTGTTTTTTTTGACATTTTTGGCAAATAAAGCTGATTCTGATTAATTGAAGGTTACAAACTCTTTTGATTATGTTGAACTGATTGTTGGTCAACTACGTTTCGAAGTAATCGATGTAAAATGGTGTTAACCACTTGGTTACCATCAGTAGAGGCACTGTTGCTTCACTCTCAACTAGTTTGAGGACTAACGAAGAATGTCATCTCCTGTATGAGCTACAGTCGTGCTCAAAAATATTGGCATCCTGACTGCCCTCTCACTATTCTGTCATTTAGCTTACTGTGGGGGGAAAATTGGGGTACACCCTGAACTGGTTGCCAGCCAATCACAGGGCACATAGAGACAAATAATCAATTCACACCTATGGACAATTTAGTCTTCAAGTAAACCTAACATATGTGTTTCGGGAATAAGGATGGAAGCACAAGGAGCAGATAAGGGAGTTCAGAACGTTCACTATGAAAGAATAATTGCTGGTTAATTTTCCACATAGTCGACACGTAGTCGGATGTGCTTACATCAGTTGATATCCCCGTCTCCAAAAGCGCTGCCACCACATAAGCCGTCAGAGAAATCTTCCCGTGGGTCCCACCCTGTAGATGGAAGAAAACATTCATTGCTTTCACTACATATCACATTACAAAAACAATTTCAGGCTGTCCATACTTCCATCCATTTTCTACCGCGCTTGTCCTCATTAGGGTGTCGGGTGAACTGTAGCCGATCCCACTGTATTTACAGTTTTCAATTATTAATATAGGCAATTGTAAACACTGTGGTGTGGGCGTCAAATCACGGCAGGGCTAGGTCTCTTTCCCGGCAAGGTGTCCAGGCTCTTCACAGAAACAATTAGATTGTTTCTTTTGCATGCTTGCAAAACTCAAGCCAGGGTTATAGCTGACAACGTGATCAGATGTGAAAAATCTGCGCATGGGGGTTCGTAACTGCAAGAACTCCCTGAACTCGGTGAACCTTCAACGCAGCCATCAGTCTACCTGCAGGTCTTTATTCAGAATCCGCCCCATGGCCGGGAAGGAGCCGTCGTCTCTCTGGTGCCTGATGAGCCACGACTTAGCCGCTCGCAGCTCCTCGGGGTCAATAAAGATGAAGCCCCGCGACTGGGCGAAGGACTTGAGCACGAACGCTGTCAACCTGGAGGAAGCGCAGAAGGGGCAAGGGAGGTAAACAGGGCTCAGGAAGGGAGGAGAAGTATCAAAGATCCTCAACAAAAAAAATGTGTTGGCAAATTCTGCAAAAATGCTCAACTGTCAAACTTCAAGAAGGCAAACACTTTTCCAGCCAGGTGTGAAGTTTGTCCAACTAGTCACACTCTTTCAATCTTTCAGCAGAAGGAGGTATGTAAAGATGGATGTTATGAAAAGGAAAAAAAGGAGACTCGTCTTGAGGATGTAAAACCAAACATGGAACATTTAAGTACTGCATGTGCTGGAGGGCGCTCAGCAAAAGTGCTAATAAGTCACACAATTAGTTTGCTGTCTAAAGACCAAGTCAACGATGGGAAGTCGTGCTACGTCCCTGTAAACGAGGGTTGGGCAAATTATGGCCCTTCTGTTTTTTTTTTTTTTGTTTTTTTAAATCCGGTCCACCAAGTATTTACATTATCATGAGTCCTGTAACATTTGCTGCACTAATTTTGCCTCTTTTTCCTATAAAATGAATGAAAATGTAGTTATTCATTTTCCTATTCATTTATCTCATTAAATTATTTGTAATTAATTTACCTCGTTAAATATTTTGGGTGGATTTTTTTGTTATTAAAAATACAAGTACAAAGAAACACATTTCGCTTTATTTATTATCAAATAATTGGTTGATTATAATTAAATTCTAAATCACAAAAGTGAGAATTATTTATTCTATTAACAATCTGACACATTTTAACTTTTTTTTTTTTTTTTAAACCGCATCCACAAATGACCTAAATCCTCTTTCCATTTTAAAAATCATTGAAATGGTGTGGCATGACCTTAAAAAGGCCGTTCATGCTCAAAACCCTCAAGTTTTGCTGAATTCAAACAATTCTGCAAGGAAGAGAGGGCCAAAATATCTCCACAGAGATGTGACAGACTCATTACCAGTTATAGAAAATGTTTGATTTCAGTTGTTGCTGCTGGAGGATGGCCCAAGCAGTTATTAGGTTTAGTTACGTTACATTACTGTTTTTTCACAGGGTCAGGTAGCTTTGAATATTTTTGCCCTTAATAAATATTTACTACTGTACATATTTATGTAGTATGATATTAATACAATATTGAAATATTTTGGACGGAGAAGTGCCAGACTGCAGAAATTGGGAGAAGGGCTTTTGTGTACTCTGCACCCTCAGCCTGGAATCTGTTGCCGAACGACTTAAAGCTCAAGGAACTGGTGTTCTTAACCGTTTTTAAATCTAAAATGGAAGAAACTGAAGCCATTTCTATAGAACGTCGATGTTTTAGCTCAGCTGCTTGAACAGTAAATTCGAACCAACCTGGTTAAATAAAGGTTCAATTAAAAACACAATCATTACACAATTTACTTGGGTATTCTTTGGTCTGATATTTACATTTGTTTGATGATCTTAATCATTAAAGACAGGAAAGTGTAAAAATAACAAAATAAATATTCACTTTCCCCACATTTGTATTCAAAGTTGATGGTAACAGTATCCCCTGATCAATCTCTTTGGGTTGAACAGTCTGAATGCTGTTAGTCTTTATAGAATGATGTTATTCATAATCCAGGTGAAATGGTAGCCCTCTTTATACTAGGATAAAGGATAAGCTTTCCCCAGGTCCACATCATAACATTCCCTTCTAGGCTCTGCAAATCTGGACTTCTATCTCAGACAACACCCATGTATGGTGTTCAAAAAGCCGTCATATTTACACTTTGAAGTGTGCAATTGGCTACGGAAGGCCCGAGGAGGGGATTTGGATGTGGAAAGCAAGAAAACAGTCGAACTATGAGAGATACTTCATAGCCAAAACATGAGAGACTGATGCTTCCTATCTTCCCAAACAAATTCACACTTACACTTTTCCAGAACCTACCTCTCAGCAAAACACTCGAAAACCTAGGACGTGTCAGTGAAGAAGAATAACATCCAGAGACACACAAAGTTTCCATCTCTATCTTTGTGCCTTATTATGGTTAGCTGTGTGTCTCATCCAATTAGTCACATGTGGGCAGCAGCGGTGTCATCAAATCTTCTTGAGATGTCGGCCAAAGCCGTGCAGCTTTTCACCAAGTTCTTCATGGATGATTGTGGTTTTTTTTGTTTTTTTTTATTTATTAGCTAACTTTTCTACATGGTGCCACTAAGGTCCGCCGCACACCGAGCAAGCAGGCAAACGTGTGTGAACTGGTCAATCGCTAAAAAATACAGTCATACCTGTTCACAAGGCGATTGATCCACACACGTCAACCAACCCGCTGCAATGGAAAGACCGCACTACCGGGAAACAATGTTTCGAGGTGCCACATATACTACTTTATTTTTTATTTTTTTTTGTCAACCACAAACACCATGGCGTGATGGTTAAGGAAGAAGTGCATTGCCCTGACCGCTGGAGTTATGTTATAGTAATACAAAGAGAGGAAAGAGATGACAAATAAAGGAGCAAGTGGATATTTGCGAGGCTCTTGGTTCGGCGACAGAGACACTTCGCTTTTTAGCCACGGGTACATATGAAATTATTTGAAGTTATAAATATAGTCAAGTATTATTGGTAAAGACAATATACAGTATATACTGTAAATATTGTACTGGTACAGGTTGGCGGCGGGTAGCTGGATGTCGCTTTGTACCTTTTGTACATTTCAGTGATAGAGACTCTCCACGCTTTGCTTGATACGTTTACACTACCGGTCAAAAGTTTCAGAACACCCCAATTTTTCCATTTTTGTTTCAATTTAAAGGCAAGCAGTTTAAATCAAATGAAAAGTTTGAAATGGTACAAACTAAGTGGTGAAATGCCAGATGTTAAACAAAACGGGTACGGTTTTTTGTATGTTTTCCATCAAAACAAAATTAAACCCCATCGAGCTGATTTGAGATGAACTGGACAGAAGAGCAATAGCAAAGCAACCTACGTGCCACATATTTATGGGAAGTTCTGCAACAGAGCTGGGAAGAACTTACTGGACAATAATTGAGTTTTTACTGTAGATGGAATTCCATGAGTGCGTTCAGCTGTTACATCTGCCTAATGTAGCCACTTTAATGAATCAAAAGTTCCGATTACATTTTGGTATATAGATTGATACCATTATTTTTTTTTCATATATAGTGCATGTACTGTACCGGTATGGCTTGATGGCAGCCGTCTGGATCTCACTTTATATCCGGAAATGTTTCTGATATGACATGGCCTTTCGGAATGGCCGTTAAACCTGCGACTCTGCAACGCCGTTCAATTGCGACTCTCATGAAAACTAGTGGCAGAACCCGGCAAGCCTGGCCAACTGTTCAGTCGGCTTCGGCTGGTTGCTCGGTGTACGACGGGCTCAAAGCAGGACTTCTCAAACTTTTTGAGTCCACCATTTTGAGAACTGGCCATGAAAAAGTTCCTCACAGCTTATACTGAAAGCCACTGTTTTTAGATCAGGTCAATTTTCCCTAAAGATAATACATCTTTTTGCCAGCTGGAAAATGTTAGCACTTGTAAATGCACATCTCTGGATATCAACAAGCCTCATGTTGATGGATTCATAAGGCATGGTGAAGGTTACCTTTAAGTGCACCATCTGCGTTGTGCCCAAAACGTACACCGCCTGCCGTGCTTGTTACATCCTCTCATCCCGTCACTCATGAGGGGAAGAGGTCAAGCTTTTCCCTGGCGGTGAGCGACTCTATCCTGGTGGTGAGTCATTCATCCGTGCTCTCGGCCAGTAAAATCGCATTTGGTGAAGCGGCCCCAGACAACGTATAACTCTGTCTCCAAGAGGAGGCCAGAGCAGCATGGGTCCGCTCCGTGTCTCGGATGCCGCTCGAGTGCAAATAAATCTTGACAGCTTTGCCTACCTCCAGGAACCAATTACGCAGTTTGTTTACGATTCTCGGTTGTTTATGCAGCCCGTTGTTTTACAACGCTGTCTCCATTATATATCACGATGCCCACCTCGTCCCATAAATCAAGCAGAGGTATGCGCCGTGCGAGAAGGCCCCAAAAAGTGAGCAATGCAGCCCCCCCGCAGAGAACATTGATGTCATTCCTATAAACATTATGAGATGGCTCTGTCTGCTTGACCCCAAATGAGGGTAAACACAACAATGGGAGAAAAAGATCTCCGGTGTGTGTGTTTGCGTGTGCGTGCGTGTGTGTGTGTGTGTGTGTGTGTGTGTGCACGCGCGCGCGTGCTGAGTTGCTGCAGAAACCTTCAGTGCTTTGGCCGGTGGCGTGTGTGTACCAGTTAAAGTTGAAGAATGCAGCCCAGACGAAGGACGGATTGAACGCTAAGAGTTGTGTAAACTTCTCCGACAAGGACTTACCACATACTTCCTGAGGAATCCCTCTCTCCGAAAGCACTGTAGGAGCCATCCTGACGTTTGTAGGTCAGTTGTCTCTGGTAACCTGCATCAGAATGAAAAAAAGATTGGCTTGAAGATTCATGTGATTAAGGTGGGGAAAAACTCTGTGTGTCCAGCCGCATTGTATCAAACTGTGTCGGGAGCTTTGCAGAAACTATGATGGAATATCCACCTCTGGTTCACAACAAAAGTAAAAAAAGAAGGAATTAGGCGGATCCCAGAGAAAAACAAGGGTGAAACTAGAAGCTGCCTTTCAGAGGTGGAGGGGCCACAGGCAGCTTCGAGCATTCAGAAGCAATGTAGAATTTGCAACATTTCTCCTTGACAGGTTTATCATCTGTTTTTGATTATTAATTGACTATGCAGTCCAAAAAAAAATGAAGCTTTAAGCCGATAACATTTAGTGTTACAGTGACACTCCATTACGAATAAGTAATGCTACCAACATAGCAGCCGTGGCTAACGTGCGGCTAACGTTGTCTTGTTCAGAGCGCATGTTAAGTACAGTGCATATCTCGTGCCCTTGAAGGGCGTGGCTTGACTCAAGGGGGGAGGGTGGGAGTGAAGGGAGTCTACATTAAAACCTTGCTAACACTTTTAAAACTGCAAACTCACCCTTAAAAGGCAGCAGAGTATTTTTCTATTTTCTTTTTGTTTTTTTATTTATTTTTTAAATTAACATTTTATAGCGGTTAACTTCCTGATACATTCCTGTGGCTTGTGTGGTTTGTGGTTGTCAGCGTGGGTTTTCTCCGGGCACTACAGCTTCCTCCCACGTTCTAAAAACATTGATGTGAGCTGTGGATGACTGGTAACCAACCCAGGGTTATATTTTACAATCGAATGACAAGTAAGTAAGTAGATTTTACACCGATTTTATCGGCCTGATTGGGATCTGCCGATAATTAGCATTTTATGCTGATCGGCTTTATCGTCATAAACATGCCGGTGTTCTGTCGAATCATGCTCTAAAGGTTCGGTGTGGGTGAAGTAATTTAATTACAATAAAGTAATTTTAATTACAGTAAGTTCGTTATTTCCGTCATGTTGTAATGTTGGCTTGACTTGACTGATTAGAATACACGATCTGACTAGAGCAGTGATTTGCCACCTTTAGCCAAGGAACATATTTTACAATTGAAAAATCTCTCAGCACACCAACAAACAAAAATTTCACAAAAAGTGGATACATTAATTACTGTATGTACTTCCTGCCATCTAATAGAAGACCATTTGTTCTGTCTGTCACTATGCCTCACTGGCATAAATAGATGAACAAAGATACATTATTTATTGTAAATTGTTTTGAGCAATTAGTTTAGTTTATCAGTTTAAGTACACAAGTGTATACAGTAAATGAACAGGTCCTTTAAATAGACACATTGCTCCATCTTGTGATCGGATCGGTGATCGGTTTTTCAAACTCGCTGATCGGTGATCGACCTCAAAAATCCTGATCGTGTAAAGCCTAGTTAAAACATCAGAGTTGCTAAAGGCTTTATGATGGCCCTAGTTTGACCTTGCATTATTTTCCTATGGGAAAAATAGTTTCAAAATCCGATCAAGTTGGAGGTCATGTTAACCTTAGAGGTTCCACTGTACTTCACACAGCATGTGCAGCTTCAGAGGCTAAGCTTTTGTGAGCAAGTTTCTTGGAAGTTGCGTGTTTACTGCAAGTCTCCAACAAATCCTCTCCAAACAAAGCTGGCACAATGAGACTTCGGAGAGGCAAAGTGACAAGGAGGTCTTTCACACAGAAAGGAATTGGAGGAAAAAGTGGTGAGGGGTGCTCCCGTTCCGGTCCATAATCTAGAGTATTCATTGCCAACCGGGTCAAAGTTCCCCACAGCTCCACGGACAAAAATCCATTATCCAAGGTAAACGTCACTCCTGGAGTTTCCACAAAACCCAATGCTGGTAGACAAGTCGCCAGCAATTCCTTCCGCTCCTTTTGCACAGCAGGGCAACAAGGGATTTGAGTTGTTGAGAGGCACGTCGTGAGAAGCAACGCTCCCATTTCCTGAGTTTTAACAGCTGCCGTACCTCACTTGTGGATGGTCAGTGGGGCAGGGACCCAGTCCCCATGAATAGGCAGGGCGGCATCCGAAGAACAGAGGATTTAGGCTCTTAAATTGGTTTAAAATGTTCTCCAATCAAAATCTTTCTTTCCATTTTAAATGCTGGCACTGTGGCATATGCAGTCACAAATAAGAGTTAGGTTGCACTAAGTCAAACCACGCTTGAGCCCACTTGAACCGACTGTGCGGTATGTTTGGCTTTGTGTGAATGTTCTTTTGTGTATGCGTACTCAATGTACGTGTCATGTGATTATGCAATCACTCCTCTGACTAGTTTATAACAATAACAGCCACTTTGCACAATAGAAACAAACTAAATGACCACAAATAACTCACAAAATCAGGAAAGCACGAGATGGAGGGGCATGGGGGAGTCCAAATCCGGCACGGTTCAAAATGGCTTAAATGACGCAACAAAGAGTATTTCGGACCTAATGAGCAGTACAGCAGTACCTTGCAAGAGGTAATCGGTAGCCTCATTCTCCACCTCGAGGCTGAGCTGCTGGGTCTTCTGCAGGTACTTGAGCACGAAGACGTTGGGCGCAAAGTGGATCATGTTCTGCTCCCCGCACCCGAACGGCAGTCGCAGCAGCTTGTCCAGGTTGTTCAACGTGGGCCCCATCACATCCCCTAAAAAGCAAGGAGGGTACCAGTCATTGCCAAGAATTTTGATACAAGTCTGTCTCTTCGTAAACGCGTACCGATCATTAATGCGGAGGCTCGCTCAGATCCAGGCACCATGTTGTGCGGGACCCCCAGAGTGAAGGCCTCGTTGTGGTTCTCATCCGAGTCTTCCTTCCTCCAGATCTTAAACTCCCCAACCGAGCCCCACCCTGTGGAGAAGCCTATGTGTCGTACCTGGACGGGGGGTTGTTCAAAAAACATTAGTGGATTATCTCTTTAAAAAAAAGAAAGAAAATTACAACTCCGTTGTTTCTATATTGTGGCTTTTGAGAGCGATCGTTCCTGTTTTTTGTTTTTTGTTTTTGTTTTTTTTGCAGTAGACAGGCAATTCTGAATTTAGAGTTGTGCACTTTCGGTGTAGTCCCACATTGTGCTGCAACATGCCGGGCAGCACCAAGGTCCACTTGAAGTGATACAGCAAGAGGAGGCTGAGTAGGTCCCCAACGAAGCTTCAGTAATAGTTGATCCCACAGAGCATAGAGAATATATGCCTATGAGTATTGTTGTATGCTCTGTTTGTACGTGGTGTCAGTTTTATAGCATTACAGCATGTGGGAAGCGTAAAACTATTGCAACTACTGTATTCAATTTTTATATGGTCTCTATATATATTGTAATTTTCACCTATTGCGGGTGGCTCTGGATTTATGAATCTTTTGAAAAGACAAACCTGTAAAGGGGTTGTGCCGGACCACTGAAGGATTATTGATGCATTGGATGGATGTAAACCATGGCCCACCTGAGGAAAATAAATGAAAACAATGACTGTTACATACAACAACAAAGACATCCACAACGAACTGGAGTACGTGATGCATTGAATAGGCTGCCAGTCTCGTGTGGCGAATGGCAGAGCCAATGAGTGGCAGGCGAGCAATTGTCCTCGGATGACATCGGCCCGTAAAGTGTGACCTTGTGAGAAGGCCCACCAGTAAACGTGGTTGCAGTGCTCCCGCTTGGGTTTTTCCCTCCCTCCCCGCTGTCTCATCATTCAAACCCCAATTTGTCGCCGTAGGATATTTATTCACAGGGTGTATCTCGACAGGGGATGTGCCCCAGCATCGAGACTCACAAGACGTGTGATTGTTATGCCACACAAGCTTTGTGTAGCCCACTGGTTAGAGCGTCTGCCTCACAGTTCTGAGGACCCGGGTTCAATCCCCGCCTGTGTGGAGTTTGCATGTTCTCCCCGTGCCTGCGTGGGTTTTCTCCGGGCACTCCGGTTTCCTCCCACATCCAGAAAAAAATGCATGGTAGGTTAATTGCCAACTCTAAATTGCCCGTAGGTGTGAATGTGATTGCGAATGGTTGTTTGTTTTGTATGTGCCCTGCGATTGGCTGGCAACCAGTTCACCCTCCTGCCCGATGATAGCTGGGATAGGCTCCAGCACGCCTGCGACCCTAGTGAGGAGAAGCGGTTCAGAAAATGGATGGATGGATGTTTTGACTACACAAGCATGGGATTGTTAGGCAAAACACATAGCTTTGAATGATTATTTTGACTACATGAACGCATGATTGCTATGTCACACAAAGCTTTGGATTGATTATTTTGACACCACTAGCATGTGATTGTTATGCCACACAAAGCTTTGAGTATGACTGTTTGGAGTACACAAGCAAGTGATTATGCTACAAACAGCTTTGAGTGTGCTTGGTTTGACAAGAGCAGTGCGATTTTGTTAATCCACACTGCTTTGAGAGGGAATGCTTTGACTAGACAAGTGTGCGATTGTTATGCCGCACATATCTTCGAGACTATCAATCTGAAAACTTCAGCACAGTCCTGTTGATAAGCAGAAGAGGCCATCTACCTGCACCAGACCTCCCTTCCAGACGATCCAGAAGCTGCGGAACTCATCCCAGGAGATGATGCCCGGCGTGGGGACACTGACGAGCGGCTCGCCCATCTTGCCCAAGGAGATCCAGGAGCGAGTGTTCTGCCGGCCCCCCAGCACAATCTCAATCATCTCTGCACTGTCATGCGGCATGGGCGAGAGGGCGAAATGGGCGTCGCTGTGCGTCTTTACGGCCACCTGGAACTGGCTCATTTTGGCTGGCTTTTTGACGTACTGATACTCGTACTTGTTGGGGGTCGAAATGTGGATTCTCTCTGGTGATAAAAATAATATACTCCTGCACTCAGACGTAAAAAGTCCAACATACCGGCATTTCTTTGGAACACCCTAAGACGGATGAACCTACAGCTAAACATTGGACATTTTAAACAGCATTTTGTATGATTAAAATGTACTACTTTACTACATCCTACTTTGTCTTTAGACATTTTAAAGCAGCATGTAGCTCATTAGCCAAGGTTATGTTAAATGGTTTTTTTTTTCTTTCCATGTAACTGTAAACAACTGCCTTTGTGATCACGAGGCAGCTGCTGTTTAGTAAAAGTGGAAGAGCGATGCTGTTGCTGAATGCATTCAATCATGTACTACTCGACATAACATTACAATAGAGGGGAATATGTCTGAATTTACCATTGGGACAGAAGAAGACACTATAGGTATATTCTCTAGAAAGGCCTTCTGGCTGCAAAGAGGGGAAAGAAATTAGAAAACACTCAAGTCAATAATGCATTCAGAACAATGTATGACATACTGATAGGTTGTCAGTCACTTACCTCCACAAAGACAGTCCTACGCACAAAGTCGTGGCCAGATGGTGACCTTCTTTCCTCCACGTCATTTCCTGTTTTGCCCGACTGTAGTGAGTCTGAGCAGCAGCTTGTTTCACTGTAAGCGATGGCCCGGGCTGAGGAGGCAAACGGAGAAAACAGAATTGCAAAGCACTACTGTTGTTTTTGGATTATTGTCTCAAGTCACTATGTTACATTTCATTTCTGGTTATCTCATGAGTGCTCATACCATACTAGAATGACGATCAGTAGAACCAAAGAATAGAAACAATCTAATCTAATTTGTACACCTTGATGGATCCCGACATAATACATTTGTCAGAATCTTTCCTGCATCATTCAATGAGAATTAGTGAATTAAATCCATATAAATTGTATTATTTATATCAGTTTAATTAATTATTTATAGTTTCCATTTATGATTTTTAATATTAGTGATGGTCCAACCTTGAGGCTGACAAAGCTACGTATTATTAACTGCCGTGTGCTTCAGCCTTGATGCCATGCGCGAGGGTGTGATTGTTATGCCACACATCGCTTTGAGAGGTATTGATTGTTGTCTACACAAACAATTTATTATTATACCACACAGAGCTTTGAGTGATTTGTTTAACTGCATGAGAGTGTGTCTTTTACACCAAACATATTTTTAGGGTGCTTGGTTTGACTACATGAGTGTGTGATCGTTACATCACACATATCTTTGAAAAGAATTGTTTTTGACTTCAAGAAGGTGTGATTCTTATGCCACACAGGTTTGGGAGGGTTTGTTTTGACTTCATGAGAACAAGAAGAAAGATTGGTTTGACTATGCAAAAGTCTGATTATTAGGCCACACATAGCTTCAAAGTGCCTCATATAACTTTAATATGGCACACACAGCTTTTAGTGTTTTTTGTTTTGTTTGTTTTGTTACTATATGAACATAGGCGGCATGGAAGACGACTGGTTAGAGCGTCTGCCTCACAGTTCTGAGGACCGGGGTTCAATCCCAGGCGCCGCCTGTGTGGAGTTTGCATGTTCTCCCCATGCCTGCGTGGGTTTTCTCTGGGCACTCCGATTTCCTCCCACATCCCAAAAACATGCATGGTAGGTTAATTGACAACTCTAAATTGCCCGTAGGTGTGAATGTGAGTGCGAATGGTTGTTTGTTTGTATGTGCCCTGCGATTGGCTGGCAACCAGTTCAGGGTGTACCCCGCCTCCTGCCCGATGATGGCTGGGATAGGCTCCGGCACCCCTGCGACCTTAGTGAGGAGAAGCGGCTCAGAAAATGGATGGATGGATGGATGGATATATGAACATCTGATTATTAGGCCACACAGCTTTAAGATGCCTTATATTCAGTAACATTAATATGCCACATATAGCTCTGAAAGTGATTGTTTTGACAACACATGCTTGCAATTGTTATGACACACATAGCTTTGAGAGTGATTTTTGTTTTGCCGATGTGAAATTTGATCATTAGGCCACACAGAACTGCAATATGCCACACGTAAATTTAATATTTCACACACTGCCTTGACATGCCATACAAACAAACAAAAATAAACCATAGCCTTGGTGGAGATCATTAAGATGAGCATGGAATTTTGCCAATGTAGACATTGACGCGTAATACTTTGTCACTCATAAGTCAGCACTACTAATTGCCCCGGGATAAGAGAGACAAGTCAACATGTGAAATCAGCACACACAGCCGTTAGTCTAAACAATGTTTGTGGACATCGTGTACAACACCTAGCGCATAACACAAGACAAACATGCCTGTACAAGGACTCTTGCATTAGAAATGTGGCCCAGTGCCAGTGGCGTCTCTTTGTGTGTGTGAAGTGAGAGGGAAACACAAGGGGGCCAGGGGAGTCGGAGTGGGGCCATGGGGGGCCCATTGACCGCCGGTGACCTGCAAACTCATCAACATGCCACTGAGTGTCACAGCACAGCTGTGGCGGCTCCCCCGCTGCCGGCCCGCTTTGTTCTCACATGCGCTTGGGAGGGGAATGTTTGTACCTCGAGGTGGGTGAGCAGATCGCGCACAGCCGACAAGGGCACGGCTATTCTTGAGGCCTCACGCTGAGCTGGCCAATGTCTGGGTGACACACCAATTAAGAACTACAGTAGTGAGTACTAATAACTAAAAGTTCTGGAACTTGGAAATGCAGATTCAGTTACTCACAGACCACCAGAGAAGAAACACTACTCTAATACAATTTAGCGCTGTTATTTATTTATATATGTATTATTAATTTGGGAAAGTGGCATATTGATCTCTTCAGGAAAGAGGCTTCAGGATAAAGAATTTCGAGATATTTACAAATTGTGCATTCCGCACTTCATCATTTAAAAATTAAAAATTAAAAACAATTGATAGTTTTCATAGCAAAAATGCACCCTGACATGACGATGGTGTCTGATATGCGAGAGCGAGCTACTACAAAAGCGAGGGGTTTGAATGATTGACAGGCTAATCCTCCAATCATGATCATGATATTCCCCAGTTTACGCTCGCCCACCGATATGTTATATTATACCTTGATTAATTTTATATTTAATCTTTAAAACAAACCCATGAAATAGACAACAATCAAGTCTGTCAAGCCATCATGTGTCAAGTCAGGTTTTGATTTTCAGTCATTTTCATATCCAAGTAGTTTTCAAGTCATCAAAACAGTGACCTGAGTCAAAAACCAGTCTGCAACCATAATGTGGCCCGCGATGAAAACACGTTTTGATACTACTGCGCTACTGTATGGACATGGTGGATGCAGCAGACCAGGACTAAATCCATTGTAGTCATAGAAACAATTTACTGTCGGTCAGAAAAAGGCTTGAGCTGAACAAGATGGTTCCAGTTGAGCTCTGTGGATACCTGTGATGTTTGCGGGACCCAGTTCACTGAAAGCCAACACGATGGTGGTTGGTGTGGCCTCTCCTGGAGCCACGCACTTCTTCCTGGTAAGGTGGTGCTTGCCAGGATGACCAATAAACTTGATGCCCTTAGGAACTGACACTTTAATGTGAACCTGTAAAAAAAAAATAAACATTTTAAATCGGGAAGTAAACAATCCTTCTCGACGTCCCACCCTCATACGGAGCATTCTCGCCAGGGAGAATATTTTTTTTTTTTAAAGATCTCTGAATTTTTCATGTGGACTGACTCATGTTTCGCATGCTCCCTGGAGGATTAAATGCCGCTCATTGTCAAGCTCTGATAGAGGAATGCCCTTTATCCACACTCCAGAAGTCATAAATAAAGGAGCAGAAAATTTAGGAATCGCATGTTGCCGGGATGGATATCAAAGAAAGGTGATACGCCCATTTGCATCTCTTCATCTAACACGAAATCAGGCACATCTGCAAAGATCATGATGTCATCTCTTCGGAGTGCAGGATGGACCCATTTAAGGCTAACTTAGAGCTTATAGAGGCTCCTCTAAGGGCGTATTCACACGAGGCCATTTGAAGACTTCAGAGCCGTTCCCGCTGGCCTGCGACCAAACTGTGGCCCGTCCTGGTGTGCCATTCTTCCATATTTCACTTATTAAACCCATTCAAACCATTCTAACTGCAAACTATTCAGCTCATTCAGGACAAATACAGGACTACTTATCATGTTCCAGAAATTCCGACATCTTCACAATAAAATTCCCAAGTTAAGAGATGTTTTACAAATTAACCTCCTCCTTCCACATTTCTCAACCGATTCAAGCCATTCCAACTTCAAACTGAGGAGTTCAAAAGCCGATAAGCGCCATTTAGACAAAAACAGAGCCACACCTACTAGCAGACTCCCTACCACGTCATCATTCGATTTCCTAATCCTGCAAAACCAAACAACTCTCACGTTAAACTCATTGAAAATAAAGATTTTATTTCAGAAACCAACCAGTGCACACACATTTTACTGCAGCTAGTATCACCTCCTTTAAAGCCAAAGACAAGCCCGTATGTATTTACGTCATCACGTATTCGTCACGTATGTCCTCAAACATGTCTGTGCCCATGATTTCTCATTAACTCTCTGCTAATATAGCTTCGATTGTGCTTGAAAGTGACTGTAAAATATGATAACTCAAGTGTATTGTCTATGGTGTTGGTCGCAATCAAGTGGGTCGGCAGCATCTTGAGGACAGCAGCAACGCAAAAGATAAATCTGCGGTCAATGTGACTTGTCTCTCCCTTTGAAGGGTTAGGATTAAGGGTTATTTTAGGTTAAAGTTAAGGATTAGTTCAAGAGAAAGTAGTTCTGTTTCACTCCCCCGTTAAAACCCTTTATTCACAAAGCATAATACCATTTCAGTGTAATTGTATTGTTATGTAAATGTTTTGGGCTTGTTTGTTTTTGAAGAAAATCATTTTCTTGGAGTTATCTGGTTTTGCGATGAAATGACATCAAAGACCTCTTCAAAAGACCTTTGCCGCATCATCATACCTCAGCACACGACGGCAGATAGTTGTAGACGGTCAGGGGAACTTTGGTTTGCTCCCCTCGGATCAAGCTATAAGGCAAGGTGAAGTCCACAAAGAAAGGCTTGAAGGTACGAAGCTCCGCTCTCGTGGCCAAGCCCAGCCCCTTGTCTTTGGACAGGCCGACGGCCTCCGTGACCCACGTGGTGATGGAGTCTGGCACGTCCAGTCGCAGCACCGCTTCGCCTGTTTCGGCACTGTTGGCAACACATGAAAAGCTCAGTGAAACACCTGTGTCAATATTGGCTTTGACACGCAGTTTTAATCAAACCACTGAAAATTCGAGCTTGGCAAAATTCGAGCTTTCTGCTCTCACATGTTTTTAATACATTTTTACATCCTAAATGTATATTTTGTCATAGTGGCTGGTTTTTGTGATACTAGAATGGCTCCAACTACCCGAGATAAATTGTGTGTCTTGTAACATACTGGGCCAATTAAAGCTGCTTCTGATTTTAACTTATTAAAACACATATTTTAAACACATTGTAAATGTATTTGAACACAATTAAATAGTAAGCATAAAATGAATACAAAATACTGTTTGTAGTGTCTGTTTGTTAGATATCTTTACCCTAATAGCATAATTGCCTAAGTCATTTTTAACTTTCTGTCATAATATCAATAAAAAAAATAGCAAGAGGTTGCTAAAAATGGTGTTCTTTGTCTGTCTAGAAAGTCATCCAAGTCATAGTAATCTCCAAAGGTTGAATCGGCCTTAGAAAAATGACTGAGACGATTATGCTATTAGGCCACGGATGTCAAACTCAAGGCCAGGGACCAGATCCAGCACGGCACATAATTTGATATGGTCCACGAAGGCAAATCATGTGTGTCGACTTTCTTGATTCATGCTAAAATACAAAATCGTCTTCACGTTTTTTTTGTTACTATTGCTCAGAATCTGTGACTTAAACTCACCAATCTGAAGCGGTATGCTACTCGCGGGTAGGTCACGCAAACTAATCAGCTCCGAACTAGTGAAAAAAAAAAATTCATATAATAATAATAATATATAATCATAATCATCATCATCATCCCTCCTTTCTCGGCTGGTCACAAACTAGGGGGAATGCTAGGTGTCAAGCTAACTTGCGTCAAGTCCGCACCAGCTATGAGCTGCACTTGCTAGCTGGTGCGGCGAAACACTAACCTTCCGCAGTGCGGATCCGCTCCTCTTGCCCAGACTGTCAATGCTAACAGTTAACATGTAAAAAGAGTTTTGTTTTGTTGGCATGAACCTAAGCGGACTTAGCTAGGGAAAAGCTATGTGGTTGTTTCACATACACAATGTGGGATTGTCTTTGTTTTATCTTTAGTTTGACAGTAAATATAAATTGGGAGTGGCAATAAGCAGCTTAAAGACTGCTTCTTGTTGTGACGCGAGTTGAACTGAGTTCACTGCCACCATAGAACACTCGTATCTCAAGGTTTGTGCTTGCAAGTAAAAGCAAAACTGACAGCTCATCCATCCATCCATTTTCTGAGCCGCTTCTCCTCACTAGGGTCGAGGGCGCGCTGGAGCCTATCCCAGCTATCATCGGGCAGGAGGCGGAGTGCACCCTGAACTGGTTGCCAGCCAATCGCAGGGCACATACAAACAAACAACCATTCGCACTCACATTCACACCTACGGGCAATTTAGAGTTGTCAATTAACCTACCATGCATGTTTTTGGGATGTGGGAGGAAACCGGAGTGCCCGGAGAAAACCCACGCAGGCACGGGGAGAACATGCAAACTCCACACAGGCGGGACCGGGGATTGAACCCCGGTCCTCAGAACTGTGAGGCCGACGCTCTAACCAGTCGTCCATCATGCCGCTCTGACAGCTCATATTTGTTCCCCCCAAAGAAAATCTAGCAAGGGAACCCTGTATTGACAAGCTTTAATTAAGAGAGTGTTGGGTGATGGTAACATAGCATCATAGTTAAAAACATGTTTACTGCTTTGCTTGATCAAAGTCTACTTTAATAGAACTTCAAGGGAAATCAGAGCTTTTTGGAAATTATGCAGAGCTGCAGTCAATCTCTTCCAAAGGAATCAGGTAGATGGAAATCTATGGGCAGTTCATTTACATTGGCTGAAAATGAATAGAAGGAGTTGTTGAGAGAGGGACAGGCCGCTCCAAGATGGGCCAGTTTAAAAAGAGCACATTCACATTCGGGAACAGCTTCTGGAAGCGGAGTCCCATCCTCCTCTCACCACTAGATTTTTATCATCTCTTGCACTTTCCTCCCTTTGTCTCTCCTATCATCCTTTCTTCCAGCCCATCCAATATTGCTTGGGATTTACATACCTGACGTTGAGGCAGTGCCACACCCACGTCTCCGGGAAGAATGTTCGCCTGCGCTTCTCTGTTCTGCAAGCCAAACACAAGCCGACATCAGGAAAAGGCCTCAGCTGCTCACAATAAAACACCATAAAAGGGCCAATGATTTACACAGGATTTGCACGCTGACATTTTACTAAGTCGCGTCATGAGTTTAATGTTCATCACCGCAACGAGTAGCATTAAGGAATGTCGGCAAGGAATACGGACGAGCAATTACATCTAATTCCTTTGTTTTTCTCCGCTCGTCCGTTTCCGAGCGCTGATTGAACACTGAGATGTTTGGTCATAAAGTCATGAAGTAATTGTTTTGCTTTTCAACTAATGGAGGTTCAGGCATCCAAAAAAAATTAGCTCAGTCAAAGAAAAAATGTATACTGTACATTGTTTAACATGCGGTACTTGACACTTGCATTTGAATGAATGGATTATTTTTAGTAATTCCGTTTATTTTTACTGGGCAAGTTGACAGTTATTATGAATAACTGGTGAGAGGAGTGATTGCATTAAAGTGGTTTTGGATCATAGTTTATTTAGTTTATATATTTACTGCTTAAAGGTCCCATACTTTGGCTATTTAGACCATAGAGTGACTCTCTAACATGGACTTAGTATAAAAGTGTAAATTTCATTTTTAAAAAAACACCTTGGTTTTGTCATACGAGTGTCCAGAAAAGGTCCCTCTGACAGCTACTTCTGTTTGACCCAGTTTTGTATCCGCTTTGTCCATATTTGGCTAAGCCCCTTTCCTCTGATTGGTTGCTTCTGTGTAGAAGACCCACTTGTGAGAGAGCACACGTGTTTGTTATGTTGATAGCGCTGGCTCGGGTGCAGAAAGGCGGAGATCTTCGCTAGTGAAGTATACAAGCTTGAGAAATTCGGATGACCTGATTTCAGGCCACTCGGCAGAAAAACCTCCGGAACTCAGGAATGCGTGGACCATTTTAATTCATATTTCATGTTTCTTGAGGCACCAAAGAGACAATTTTACATCCCAAATACTAGAAAAAGTTCCTTTGGCAAAATATGTCCCCTTTAAACTATTAAAGAGGAGTTTGCAATGTTTAAGAAAATAAACACTTTTGTCATATTTGTGAAACTCAAAATGACAAAATAGACATGTTGCTTGAGTGCCTGTCTTTTTAAAACCAGCCCACAGTGTCAAAGGCCGAAAAATCCTCCTGCTGCCACTTACCTGACAGCTGAACGAGAATGCATGGCGGCAACCAGGGTGGCACTATGCGGCTGAAAAGCGGGGATGGCCTCGTCGGTATACATCCCCTCACTCTGCCGGTGGTTCAAACTCACCATGTCTGTCATCACGACGAGCCCCGTTTCCTGTGTTCAACATACACGGAGATACAGAGCAAATTGGATACCCACCAATATCAAGAGCAGAAATGGTGCAATCATTAACTTCTACGCCAGTGTTTAAAAATCTTTATTGAGCCAAAGCACAAAATCAACATTAGAAAAATCTCAATTAAGTGAAAGTGGGTCATTAATAAAGTGTGCGTTCTCACTGTGAAAGCAAAGCGCGCATCCTTGGTGATGTCCCAGTGCCACGGAAAAACCGAGGAACGTCGGCGTCTCTTTGACGACAGCCCGGGCCACCAAAGGTGTCCATCGTCTTTCTGAACGCCAAAAGCATCGGACACGTCGAAGTCTGACAGCTCTTTGAACACCTGAGGAACAAAAAGGGTAAAAGGGTGATTTTTGATATAGCTCTTGTACGCATGCATCAAAAAATGCTTGCAGATTGCATTTTGAATATAACGGAAAAATTAATTGAGGTAAACGAATTCAAACGGTGCAACTCATACCCTTTAAACATTCCTCTACACAGAAAGTGAAACATTTTATGATTTTAATCTTTAGAATTTTCATGATTATGGCTTCCATCCATCCATCCATCCATCCATCCATTTTCTACCGCTTATCCGAGGTCGGGTCACGGGGGCAGTAGCTTTAGCAGGAACACCCAGACTTCCCTCTCCCCAGCTACTTCATCCAGCTCTTCCGGGGGGATCCCGAGGCGTTCTCAGGCCAGCCAAAAGACGTAGTCTCTCCAGCGTGTCCTGGGTCGTCCCTGGGGTCTCCTCCCGGTGGGACGTGCCGACAACACCTCACCGGGGAGGCGTCCAGGAGTTATCCGAATC
This sequence comes from Phyllopteryx taeniolatus, assembly GCF_024500385.1. Classification (NCBI taxonomy): domain Eukaryota; kingdom Metazoa; phylum Chordata; class Actinopteri; order Syngnathiformes; family Syngnathidae; genus Phyllopteryx; species Phyllopteryx taeniolatus. The sequence goes on from NC_084508.1 coordinate 10,138,490, forward strand.
AGATGCCCCAGCCACCTCATCTGGCTCCTCTCGATGTGAAGGAGCAGCGGCTCTACTCTGAGATCCTCCCGGATGACCGAGCTTCTCACCCTATCTCTAAGGGAGAGCCCGGACACCCTGCGGAGGAAACTCATTTCGGCCGCTTGTATCCGGGATCTTGTTCTTTAGGTCACGGCCCACAGCTCGTGACCATCGGTGAGTGTAGGAACATAGATCGACCGGTAAATTGAGAACTTCGCCTTTCGGCTTAGCTCCTTCTTTTCCACAACGGATCGATACAAAGTCCACATCACTGCAGACGCCGTACCGATCCGCCTGTCGATGCACCCTCGAGGACCCTGCCGAGGGTATAGAGCTGGTCCACTGTTCCACGGCCAGAACGAAAACCACACTGCTCCTCCTGAATCTGAGATTCGACTTCCCGACGGACCCTCCTCTCCAGCACCCCTGAATAGACCTTACCAGGGAGGCTGAGGAGTGTGATCCCCTGTAGTTGGAACACAGCCTCCGGTCCCCCCTTCCTAAAAAGGCACTGTCCCCGATCTGCATGCGATGTTGCAGAGGCGTGTCAACCAGGACAGCCCCACAACATCCAGAGCCTTTAGGAACTCCGGGCGAATCTCATCCACCCCCGGGGCCTTGCCACCGAGGAGCTTTTTAACCACCTGGGTGACCTCAACCCCAGAGATAGGAGAGCCCACCTCAGAGAACCCAGACTCCGCTTTGTCATGGGAACGCATGTCGGTGGAATTGAGGAGGTCTTCGAAGTATTCTCCCACCGACTCACAACGTCCCGAGTCGAGGTCAGCAGTGCCCCATCCCCACTGTACACAGTGTTGATGGTGCACTGCTTCCCCCTCCTGAGACGCCAGATGGTGGACAAGAATTTTCTCGAAGCCGTCCGGAAGTCTTTCTCCATGTAGCCTCCTATACTCGAGTTTTTGCTTCAGCGACCACCAAAGCTGCATTCCGCTTGACCAGCCGGTACCCATCAACTGCCTCAGGAGTCCCACAGGCCAAAAAGGCCCGATAGGACTCCTTCAGCTTGACGGCATCCCTCACCAATGGTGGTGGACACCACCACGGGTTCGGGGATTGCCGCCACGACAGGCACCGACCACCTTACGGCCACAGCTCCGGTCGGCCGCCTCAGCAATGGCGCGGAACATGGTCCACTCGGACTCGATGTCCACCACCTCCCCCGGAACATGAGCAAAGTTCTGTTGGAGGTGGGAGCTGAAACTCCTTCTGACAGGGGATTCTGGCAGACGTTCCCAGCAGACCCTCATAATACGTTTGGGCCAGCCACGTCGGACCGGCATCTTCCCCCACCATCGAAGCCAACTCACCACCAGGTGGTGATCAGTTGACAGCTCCGCCCCTCTCTTCACCCGAGTGTCCAAGACATGCGTCCGCAAGTCCGATGACACGACCACAAAGTCGATCATCGAAAACTGCGACCGAGGGTGTCCTGGTGCCAAGTGCACGTGTGGACAACTTTATGCTTGAACATGGTGTTCGTTACGGACAATGTGTGATGAGCACAGAAGTCCAATAACAGAACACCGCTCGGGTTCTGATCGGGGGGGGCGTTCCTCCCAATCACCCCCTTCCAGGTCTCACTGTCATTGCCCACGTGAGCATTGAAGTCCCCCAGCAGAACGATGGAGTCCCCAGCGGGAGCGCTCTCCAGCACCCCCTCCAAGGACTCCAAAAAGGGTGGGTACTCTGAACTGCTGTTTGGTGCATAGGCACAAACAACAGTCAGGAAGAAGGCGGAGGGAGGCTACCCTCTCGTCCACCGGGGTGAACCCCAACGTACAGGCACCGAGCCGGGGGGCAATAAGTATACCCACATCTGCTCGGCGCCTCTCACCGTGGGCAACTCCAGAGTGGAAGAGAGTCCAACCCCTCTCAAGAGGACTGGTACCAGAGCCCAAGCTGTGTGTGGAGGAGAGTCCGACTATATCTAGTCGCAACTTCTCGACCTTACACACCAGCTCGGGCTCCTTCCCTGCCGGAGAGGTGACATTCCACGTCCCTAGAGCCAGCTTCTGTAGCCGGGGATCGGATCGCCAAGGTCCCTGCCTTCGGCCACCGCCCAGCTCGCACTGCACCCGACCCCTATGGCCCCTCCCACAGGTGGTGAGCCCATGGGAAGGGCTTACAGTGAACAAAAACCAAAAATTCAAGAAATTAGATGAAATTTTTTTTTTCCCAAATTACCCTTCTAAAAAGTATTTTCATGTGTTTAATGATATGTATCTGTATGGTTAGTATGCATCTATGTAAATGTATCTGTACAAGTTCCACTTTTTGAACTACTCAAATAAACACATTTTTCTACCATATTCTAAATTATTGGGATGCACCTGCAGATGCAAAACGTGGTCCGTAAGCCATACTCTCATCCCAAGGACTAACCTTGTCTGGACTGAGCTGGAAATCCGGCTTCAACAAGTAAAGGCTTTTGTCCACAGTGGCCACACAGACACAGGAGCCCCTCTCGGCACGGACATGCAAGCTCACAGGGTCACCTGGCATGGACTCATTGGTGGACAAGGAAAGAGACACCTAGAATGCAAACAACAGAGAAAGTTTAACTCGTTCCGTGACCGCACTTGGAACTCAAAACACTCAAATCAGCTTTCATCATTGAAATGAATGGAAATGCCATTAATCCGTTCCAGCCTCCCTCCCTCCCAAAAAAAAAAAAAAAAATGTTTCTAATGTGGTTTTTGAAAAATAGCACACTGGAGTTTTGTACTTTATAAAAACATACAGTAATGACATTATTTTAAGAATGTTAGAAAATTAAACCATTTTGTCAGATTTTTTTTGCTTCAATTCAATAGACGTACTACTCCTGGTGTGTGCGCCTTGGCCACATGGGGGCAATATAATACAGAAATATAGATATACTGAAAATAAAGAGAGTCTCAGATCCTCAGTAGGCCACGGTAATATTAACTCATCATCATCATTAACTCATTCCCAGTTAACATGGATATTTGACTTCTAAAGCCATCAATGGCAGTGAATGTGTTAATATCCATGTAAGTATTATCTTATCGGTCTACAGGTGTTGCACCACTATTTGTGTTCAAACCCTGAAACACCGATGCCATTCGTTAACCTGTCTATAGCATTTCCCATTATGTGTTAGCATTAAGCTAGGGGGCGTTAAAGCAAAGTTATGTGGTTGTTTAAAATACACAACGTGTAATTCTCTTTGTTTTGTTTAGTTTAACAGTAAATTTCCACTGTGAATGGCAATAAAAAGCTTGAAACCTGTTTTCTTGAAGAATTGTTTGCGATCTGCCAAACTGCTGCTTGTTGTGAAGTGAGTTGATTTGAGCTCACTGACACCATACAGCGCTTGTATCTCAAATTTTTGCTCGCAAGTCAAAGAAAAAAAATTGTTCAAACGAGAGCGCATATCTCAAAAAACTATTCTTTCTTGACACCAAAGTTTGCTATTTATACGGGGTTTTGGTGGAATATTATGGTATCTTCAGTGGATTTCAGAAAGCACAAAAACCACAAATAGGTTTTCAGCGAATAGCTGCTGATAAGTTCCAAAGGAGGAAAAAAAAAAATGCAAAAAGGTGAATTTGTGAATAATTAACTGCCAATATGCGGATTATTACTGTAGTAATTTGTCGTATGGAAAATTATAACCTGAATGGTGGAGTGTAAATTTTCTCCACATCAATACTTTTTCTCAGCACGCAGTCACAATTCAGCCGCAGCTAATGGGTTCAGTTGGCCTCCTTTCACCACAGTGACTTTGAATTTGCTTTCCAAAACTTGTGAAAAACTCGACTTGACTTTGATTTGGTATTCAGTACATGACTTTTCAAGACTTACCTGTTTTAAGTCTAAAATCTCTATTTTCACATTGGTGAGCCATTTGCTTTGTTTTGGAAGTCAATTTCTTTTTGTGCAGTGCGGCCAAACCTGGCAACCCACCAGTAGGCTATTATGCTGAGTGCTGAGGCCACCTCATGCAGTGTCGTATCATATGTATGAGATTATTATATTTGGATTAAAGGATTACGTTTTTCATAAAATCGTGTAAAAGAGAATGACAACATGCAAGGTTTTCAACTTGGAGGCGAGAGACACAAAAAATACGATACCTAACTTCATCATTTGTCATCATAAAACCCAGAAAGACGACACCCAGGTTTTTGTTACTTGTTGCTTTTGTTTTGTTTCTTTTGTATGGTTATGATGTTGTTCATAAAACTTAAAAATGTAAGTGACAAAAAAATAACAGAAAGACACATAAGCAACTTAACTTCACAGTTTAGCTTACCCATAGCAAGTGAAATGCAGAGACTGCTTTGAGGCCATTAAAAAACTGTGATTGTGAATGTGGAAAGTGGGCAATTACTGAATGTGGACTGTGTGCACAGTGGCTAATGTGCGAATAAATGTTGTGACTGAGAAAGCGTGTACGAGTTGACCTATGACTTGCTTAACCCAAGTAATGACTTGACTCAACTTGCTTGAAATTTAGTGGGACCTCGACTTGACTTGCTTGACATTTGACACAGTAACTTGGCACTTGAAACTTGAAGGTTAGGACTTGAGCAATTGGTGTATTTCGATGAGGTCCTGCTCGCAATGACTGGGTATAGCTAATCTTTACGCTCCAGTCACATGGGTAGATCATTGATTTGTATCTATGTAACATATGCTATCTATTTTGTTTTCCACTTATGCTGCCAAAATGCATGTCCAAAATGGGCCATATGGTAGAATTTAACAAATTATTTTGCAATTGTGTATAGTCACCATAGCATGGAAGCAATGAGTAGCAATGAGTCAGTGAAAACCTTGTTCTCGAAGGCGGGTTGGATGGGGATTTGCAGACTGTCCGTGATGCCCTCGCCGTTCTCCCGCACGTAGTAGACGAGCAGACGGCTGAGTGGCGCCATGGTGTGAGTGACAGTGAAGCGCAGGTACGACACACAGCTGTCCATCTCCATTTGCGAAGACGAGCCTGCAACACACAAAAAGCAAACATAAAGACCTTACAAAATGAATTCAGAGATTTCTTTCAAAATACATTACTATTTGTGGTCCATTTCTACTACTACCGTGTGCAATTAGCTGGCTAGCTATGCCGACACCGTGAAAATGCATCTTCCATGCATGCCACAATTTACATAACAGGCATTTAATTCTAGGCATAAGAAAGTTGCTAGATGAAGTAGCATTCATTTTTCAGCGGCGCGTGGTTTCAGGCATTCAGCAGACACGCCCGCAGCGTTTCAGAGCAATGAGAACAACTTGAATTTTCACGATTTTGAAGTCGATTTTACATACTTGCCTTTTCTTTTTTTCTTTTTTTTTTTTAAATCACTTAAATTTGGCAGGGTCGTTAACAACACTTCTCTGTGGTGTGTCAAATTGAGAGGACATTCCTTTTCATTTTACAGGGACTTCAAGACAGAGCAAAGGTGGTGTTTTGGTATGGAATCTCACCGTGTACAGCAGTAAACCCCCTTTTATGATGAGGGAGACATTCTTGACCCACCTGCAATAGGTGTAAATATGCGATATAGACACACTATATTAAAAAAAATGCTTTAGGTAGCTTCATCCCTCCACACAAACTTCTTTTATTGTTTAGACAGTGTAAATTATATTGCCCCCAAAATTCTAAGCCTAAAATGTAAAGAAATGACTGTGTATTGTCGTGTCTCTGTGTTAGATACCTGCATGTGGCTTTAATAGGCGGGGCCTGTTGGGGTGGCATGTGACGCCGGCGAGTGTGATTGAGTGTCTTGCTTTAAGCTGTGGCAAACAGCAGCTCCTGCGTGTTTTATTGTTCTCCCGGCATTCAGAAGAATTTAAACGCCTGAAAAGTGCATCTGCGACTGTGGCTTTCCTTTCCCACATGCAAGGGCATTACAGTATAGAGTGTTTTTACCCCTACAGATATCACGGGCGCGTGAACGACGAACCGTGACATAGCAGAGTAACACTTCATTTACCTGAGGCAGACACAGGCGAGTGGGTGGTGTGAATGTTTTTCTCGAAGGTGACCGTGGCTCGTTTCCTTCGGTGCAAGGCCGTGAGGTTGGCGGGCTGCTGGCCCGAGAGGATGATGTTCCCCCTCGACGCCACCTCGTAGTGCAGGGTGAAGTTACAGGGACACGTGGATTTGAGCGCCACTTCAGCCTCTTGGCCGACCTGAGATGCACATGTACGCACTACACTCAGCTACTTACTAATATGTTGTTCAGCAACATGAAAGGCAAATGTATTAGAAGCACCTCCCTACAGTATATGAAGGAAGCAGAACAAACCTTGAGCGGGGTGCTGGGGTTCTGGATCTGGATGTGACATCTGCTGGGAGAGTACCAACTGCTGATGGACAAGTAGCTGGGCAGATACTGATCTCCAACTGCCTTGCCTTCTATGGACGTCACCTTTGTCTACCAAACAGCAAATCAAAATATGATATGCTGATATGATGACAGATTGTGGCGGACTTTAGCGCGATTGCCTTTTCCTCTTCACGGGATGAAAAAAAAGGAGCAATCTACAGTATCTATAGTATCTCTCGATCCCCCTATATTTCTGGCTTTAAGTTTAGATGTGTTATCACACCATACAACACTGTACTGCTACTTTCCTGACAATGTGGATTCGTTCTAGTCATTATGTTCATTAATAACTGGAAAGATGAGCGATCTTATAATCACGTTGCACGTAAGGGTTGAACCAACTAGTCAACCACTGCGCAACGACGATTGTAGCTTTTTTTTTTGTTTGTTTTTGTTTTTTGGTACCTGTGCGGTTCAGCTGCATGGACGATTATAGTTTAAAAGTCGATTAATCGCCAATCCTGCGTTTTGGCATTAACGACACAGATACCTTGCTCAAATCAACAGGCGCTTGGTCAGCGTAGCAAACTAGCACCGATTCCTCAAGCGTGTGGACATATTTTACTAAAAATGAGACCGGTAGCACTGTCACTTGCAAACTATGCAAGTCTCTCCTCAACGATAACAAAAGCAGCTGCTACTAAGACAACAAAGCAAATATAAGAAGTTGTTGATCAATAATCTCTTTATTATAAAAATGAATGGTTAATGTCGCCAACAACTAGTATTCGCTCAAGCCTTCGCCTCTCGACTCATCCATCCAATCACAAATCACACTCAGACACCTTCATGGTCTCACTGAGAGTCTGAAGAGTCTTATAAAATATTTGCAACAATCAACCTAACACAACAGCAGATTTGGTGAGAGGCCATGAAGGCATCTGAATGTGATTGGATGAGCGAGTGTCTGAATGTGATTGGATGAACAAGCCAGGGGGTGGGGCCAGTGCAACTAAGGACCGTGGGAAAACTGACCGAGTCAGCTTGTGTTTGGAAGCGAAACCACGCACAGAGAGTTGACAAATGGAAAAAATATCAACAATGTCATCGAGTAATCGACGTGGACTCGACTATCATCACTTTAGCGTCAACTACAAAAACGTTTTACTCGTTCAACCACTAATTACACATGCTTGTTCTCTTGCATGACCGAGTGTGACTTTCTTTGACTCTATAAATTATATCTAGTTGTTCTATTTATTTTTGTTGTGCAAGATGGTGGTTAACATGGAGGGGAAGTATACCAGGCTTGAGTATAGATTAGTGCAGTCCCACAAGCCAAGCGTAGTGGACCTTTGGTGTCAAGCGGGCCCAAGTACGGTTCAGACGGTCTGGTGTGGGTATGCCTTAACGCAGGGGTGTCAAACTCATTTTTGTCGCGGGCCACATCGTAGTTATGGTTCCAGTCGGAGGGCAGTTCTGGCTGCAAACCCATATGATCGCCTCATATTATTACATATACACAAATTAATGGATAATTACTTTTGAAATCAGAAGCCAGTAAAAACTGTTTGTTCAACTACAGTATGAATCAATTTTATTTTAAAAGGGAGGTTGGTAATAAAAAAAAAAAATGCTTGCAATATCAACATTTTTAAAAGTGAAGCCGATTTGCAATTTTGGTATTTTAGCAAGAAACACTAAGTCGATGCACACTCTCGCGGGCCACATAAAATGACTTGGATCCGGATCTGGCCCCCGGGCCACCAGTTTGACACCTGTGCCTTAACGCATCTGTCTCGAGAAACAAAGGCCACTGACCTCGAGCCACACATACTGTGCTGCGGTTGGGATGGAGGGGATCTCAAAGGTGGCCTGACCGTCCTTGGAGATCAATTCACTCGTGTAGACGTTGTCTTTGGGGCTCAACTCAGCCTTCACACGCACCCTCACGCCATCAGCAGGGCTCCCATCAGGGTAGGTCACCTCAATCTAAACACAGAGGTGATGAGAAAAAAGACCCGTGGTGTAAGTTCAAGTAATAATGGCCACTGTCATTGCATAAAAGCTGCTCATCATCCATCTTACCTTCCCTTTGTAAGGCAGACCTGGCTTGAACTGTTTCCGTGTGTCCTTGGAGTACCTAATGTCAATAAGCTGCTTATGGACCGGCGTGGAATCGTCAAAGGTGGTTTGCCTGCTTCCGTCCGTGCTGGTGAGCGAAGCCCAGATGCTCACAGTGCCCCTGAAGTGGTCGGCCACATCTGCGGGCATCATGTCTTTGACGCAGAGGCTAAAGTTTGCGGAGCCTTTCATCTGGGAAGAGCAAAGCAGGCACACTGGTAACGTTGGTGTCCAACATAATCGGACTGCAATGGCTGGGAACACCCATAATAGCAGTTTAATATAACTAATGGGTGATAATAATAGTTATTTTAGCATCTGGGGAAAGTCATTTAAATCCCCAAAACAATGGAATGAATTCATGTCAATTTGCTGTATGTGGCCCATGAAAGCTTGCCACAATTTTTGCTTGACTTCTGTTAATAATCAATTGCAGGGGGAGTTATGCAATATCACAGGGTGATTTCTCACACGAAACATATTTGGTAAGTGACAGGAAGTGTTACTTCATTCCCTACAAACTATTGCTGTTGCACTTTCTTGAACAGAAAACAATTCAGTTGTTGATATTCTATTCTAAATGTCATTCAATCTGTTCATGTTATTTTGTACCTTTACTCTAACGAATGTAAACTGAACCCTGACCTTAAAACCAAGGTACGTACAGAACTGTAATTTTTCGCTTATAGTTACACCCCTAGCTAGTTCAGGGTTATGCGGTTTCACCGTTAGAACTCCCCTGAGGCCAACCATAACTACTGTATGACATCGCCCGTGACGAAAACAAGTTTGCTACCTCTTCTTAGGCCAAACACAAACCATTTAGGGGACATCGGTTGACCTTGGATTACATCGGCTTTCATAATTTTTCATCTCTGTAATCCATTCGGGAGGTGTAATATTCCTGAAAATATTCAAATTCCAAATTGCACAACCTCAAGGTTTTGACTATTAACAACTTGTTATTTCAAGGTTTTATCAGTCAAATTTCATAAGTGTCAGAGTGAACGATAAAACTGACCTCCATGTTCTTGATCACAGGATGGCCCATCTCGTGACAGTAGTAGCCCACTCCATTCACTGTCATGTTCACGCTCAACTTCCCTGATACCGCTTTTCCGAATGTGTACCTGTCGAATACACGTTGAGGTGTTATTTACAAAATGTTGCCTTTATATTGTAGCTGACATTGTTCATATTACAGAAATTCTTCTGGTGTGTTCTGTGACTTACCGAGCCCGGACAGTGGCCTGCTCGCATGTGTTCAGGTCACGGATGTAGCGGGGCGGATCGATTGTTAATTCAAATTTGGGTATGACTGTGAGAGAAGCAGAACACTATTTAGACACTTTATTTTTTTGCAGAGTAACCACAGTGGGATAAGATTGTTATTTTTATTTTGTTTGAATGGCGCCCACCGTATTTCTGCACTTCAAATGATTTGTTGTATGTGTGACCCTGCATATCCACAAAGATAAACCACTCTCCAAACACGGGCTGGTCGGACAGAGGGAAACTCATGTTGACAATCCCTGCATGAGAAAGAATTCTGTCTTAAATGTGAGATAAGAGTTACAGCGTGCGTTTGAGACACTTTTTCACCATATTTTGACAGTAAAGTCAGCTTAATCTATTAGCCAGTGGAAATTATGATTAATAATTGCCGCCCTGCCAATCCCTGTCGCAGGTCCACAAAAGTTGGGAGGTACACTGGACGCATTTTGTGGGGGGAAAAAAATAAAAATAAACATTTTTTTTTAATCGGACTGCCAGGACCGGAGTTATTACATGTACAGTGAACTCGTTTATGGCCGGGGATACCATTCAGAAACAATTTTTTTAAATAGTTGTACACCTCCCACACGCTTTAAGCACATTAAAACACAGAATAAAAATCATAGAAAATACAGTACTGTATATATTGAAGTGTCTGTGTTGGATAGGTGCCTTTAAGAGTAACGTGTGACATCGGCAAGTCTGTACATCAGTTTCTGGGCATGAGCTGTGGCCAACATCAGCTCTTCCATAAGTGTGCTCATTGTGTTCATGCGTTTTACTGTTTTCCTGGAGTTCAATAAACATCTGAAAAGTGACTCTCCTTTTCCACACGCGAGGGGGATTACAAATATCTGGTAAAAACCCACAAAAACGCTCGCTATAAACCGCAGATTTTTGCGATATAGTAGAGATTTTCACAATAGAAAAGTAGATAAGTTCCACACAAAACAATCTGAGATCGAGCATGGGAACACCATATTGTCAAATTGTTCAAAAAGTTGGGAGCTACACTAAAGAGAGGACGAAGTTTGAAAGAAACCGGAGCGTCAAGTCCACTACGTTATTGCTTCTGTACATTTCTGCAAGTAGGCTGCACCTTTGAATCTCTTCAGGGTGCGATCTTCATCACATACACAGACGCTAGCTCAAGATCTGACCTTGTGGAGCTGAGTTAGTAACAAAAACAAAACAAAAACGTTTTGCAATTGAGCGTCGCACATCTGTCTAGTATACGCGGTTCCGACACGAAATCTAAAACTACGATTGTTTGCGTTTTAAAGGAAAGGCCTTGGAAAAGGCCAAAATGACCATAAAATGGCCACTCTGAACCAAAGTGACAGACTTCCAGTACCTTTTTGAACATGGGTTCTTGAGATGATTTTTGTGGGTCTACTATTATAGATATAACTACCAACGTTGCTAGATGAAAGTTTGGTCAAGCACTGATCTTGCAGAGTTGCGCATTTTATGCCGAGTCATCAAACTTAGCTGCCACGCTCTGCCCACACACTACGAGGGAAAACGCAAATTGTTTGCAATTTGGCGTCATCCATTTGTCTTTTATAGGTGGTTCAAATTTGGTTGCTATTGGATTAAAAAAATAATAATAATGTAGGAGTAGTTTGTGTTTGAATGACCACTGGAAATGGCCAAAATGAGCCTAAAATGGCCGCTTTGAACCAAAATGGCAGACTATCTCAGCCTTTTCAGACATGGCTTTGCAATACTTTTTGGTGGGTGTACTCATGATGGACATGTCTACCAAATTTCATGTTGCTAATTGAAACTGACTCAGAATAACAATGACAAAAAGACAAAGAAATCTCAAGATATGGCTCACCACAGCAGATAGATTTGAGACCCTTCCACTGCACCATCCTGGATCCCCTTGGATCCTGAAAGAAAAACACGCAGACATCATATACAGTAGATCCCCGCATACTCGCGGTTCAGCACCCGTGGATTCAACTATTCACAGATTGTTTTTCTATTTTTGGTTCAGTTTTTTTTTTATTTTTATTTTTTTTATTTTCATTTGGCTTTTTTTCTTTTTTGGGGCAACCAATCCAACTAATCTTATTGGGGGTTTATCCCCGCTTATTCAAGAATTCTGGGGGCTTTGGGAGAAAAAAAAAACAAAACAAAAAAAAACAATGCAATTCTATTGGCCGTCAATTATAGACAGATTTTCACAATTTGTGGTCCGGACCAGTCCCTATCCCCCGCAAATAGCGGAGGGTCACTGTATAGGAAACAGCAATGTGCTGAATTCTAAAATTTGTTCCATGAAATTATATTCATTTATTCCCAAAAGTGTATTCGCTTCATTTCCCCACGTTTCTCTTAGCTGCACTGCTTCCAATGCATGTCCTGTATGAGTATGCGGACGTTAGACTTTTTTTGTCCAATCACATTTCAGCCTCAATGTTTTGCCATATCAATCTAATCTGCCCAGGGCCTTCAAAAATCCTTAGTTTGGTATTATGTAATTTAAACTATATTAGCAATGGGACTTTTTATCTTAACCAATAAGATTTCAAATTCACCTGACAGTGCCAGCTAGCTTGCTGGCCCACAATAATGTCAGCAATTTCTGTCCTCTGGCAAATTCTATTCTAATCCGCATGCATTAATACACTTCATAATCAGCATCTCTGGTACGGATGATGAAAGATTTGTTTCCAGATTTTTGTCATGTTATTAGATAAATATTGATTCTGAATTGCTCCATGATGTACAATGCATTGCATTTTTCTATAGTATTAATGGTTGATATAATGACATAATAGTAGTGGTATTAAGAGGTGGAATAAAACCCGGTACACACATAAAGACAATCGGCCTGGTTTTGTACCAATGTTGCCCCTTCCCGGCACACCAAACGGCAGACAATCTTAAATCTTATAAGATTATCCTATACGATTGTCCTTAGGTCTGATGTGTGTTAAGAGTGGGTCCGAAACAGTCATGACACCGAGAATGGTGACGTGGAAAAGAATGTAGCCAATCAAAGAAGCACGCAAGACTGACAAACACGGAAACGACCGTAAATGAAAACGAAAATCTCTTACCCAATGTCCTTTTATGTATAATAGTGGTTTCCTCAGACAGCAAGAAGTATTTTCCAAAATTAGTCGTTTTTTGAGAACATCGCCATTTCACAAGCCTCTCGACTCCGGCAACCTTCGGGAACACTCGGGGAAACATCGGCGCGTATCCTTAAGTGTTTCTTCTTCTTCGCTTTTGTGGGATTACGTATGATCACGTGAGACTTCGAGATCAGCGGTACAACAGAATCTCTATGCGTGCGGTCTGCTGTGTTGAGATTCTTGGAGCACAAGCACACACATGTCGACCAAAACTGTTGAATGCCCGATTTTTTTTATCTTTATGTGTGAGGTCTATAGCAGATGAAACATTTTAAGAGTGGAAAAATCTTTGCGTGTGTACCAAGCCTAAATTGGGTAAATCCCGACTAGAGGCCGAGTTGGGCATCCTTGAAGCTATGAGAATGTTGTCCTCGGGGATAGACGCGACAGGAACAAGTTAACAACAACTAAAACAACACCTAACGCTTACACGTTCAAACGTGATTATCATCATTTTGGGAAAGATGGAATTCTTTGTCTTACTCGCTATTTGCCCTGGAGTGGAAATATATCCGGAAAGAGAGAGACCAGCTGAGCGCGTATGGGAGCGGCTAATACAGTGTGTCAATGGGGGAGGTGAAGACAAGGCTTCTATTTCATGCTGTGTTTATCCTGCTGTTCCACAGAACACGCAGCTATCTACAGTAGGTGAGTTACCCTGTTTTTCTTGCTCTGTAATCTGCGCGTTCTGTCGCCCTTGACCGGATGCGTGACCCCCGTCCCCCCGACCCCCACCCCCACACCCCGCTGCCAATCCCTGGGTGGTCCAATCTGACTCCACTCACCAAAATGTATGCCTCCATCTGCAAAAAAAAGTAAGGGGGAAAATGAGGGGCAAAGCAGACAAAGTTAGAAATGAGATCAAAACAATGGACACAAGCTTCACCTCTTATTAAGCCTATAATACTAACTACAAACAAACTGCAGCCCACTGAGCAGTTATATCATCAAGAGTCCTGTACTATTTCTTGCAGTAATTTAGCATCCCCCCCCCCCGCCCCCCAAAAAAATTGTTGATTAAAATGTATTTTGTTATTTTATTTATTTAGTGATTAAATGTCTCAATCCAAAGGTTCGTTTTACCTGTTACTATCAAAATGACAAATATTCTTATTCTTAAATGTAACATTACTGTAAAACGATAACATTATGCACAGTTTGAACATTAACACTGCACTTAAATACAGGAAAATATAAAAAAATGCACTTAAATAAAATGTATTGCACATAAAAGTTAGATAAAAAAATTGTACCTAAATAAAAGTTTAAAAACAAGGTACCTTTCTGGGTATCAAATGTATTGTACTAAAAGGTTAAATGGACTGGTACTTAGGCAAAGATTGTTTCGCATACCACTAGAGCACGGGTGTCAAACTGGTGGCCCGGCGGCCAGATCCGGCCCGCCACATCATTTTATGTGGCCCGCGAAAGCGAATCAAAATTGCTCATTGTGTTCTGGTGTAATACCATTGAGATATTTGCAAGCATTTTTTTGTTACCAATCCCACTTTGAAAAGAAATTTAATAGTCAAAAAAGATGTTTTTATAGGATTCTGATTTCAAAACTGGTTATTCATCGATGTGTTGTGTATAGTGTATGTATATTACAGTATATGAGGTAATCTAATTTATATGAGGTAATTTAACCTTTATTTAACTTTATTAAATAATTGGTAAATTAACTACAATCATAAAAAAATTACACACAAAAAAGATAAACTATTTAACAAATACACTTACCACATTTATTAATTCTATAAAAATAATAGTTTCATGAATCACAGTTGTTAATTGCAGATGATTAAAAATGAGGATTGTTTTTTATTTTATTATTAAAACAAAGATATTTACACACACACACGCATACATATATGAATGTTTTTTTTTACCTCAACCATCCTGTTTTAAAAATCAAGTGTGGCCCTTGAGCACAAAAAGTTTGCCCACCCCTGGTGTAACAGTTTGACTTTTTACCAGCAGCTCCAAACAAACATCAACAAACACAGTTGCGCAGTACATTTGGCTCGAACATTCCAGGAGAAACGACCCAAGCTGGGCTTCTGTAAATAGGTACCGTACATGCCTCGGCACTGGGGCAAACCCAGGTCACTGCGTTTAATCCCGACCAATTAAAGGTGGGAAAGCAAATGTCACACCCACAAGTAAACACAAGTAAAAAGTCCCTTTAAAAAAAAAAAAAAAGAATATATGTTTAAGTAGGGGTCAAATGGTGAAGAAATTAAGTGAAAATGAATGTTACCTTGTCATTAACTGGCCTCAAGTCAGGCGTGACTGTGTAGACTGTGATGAGCACTGAGGACACAGAAACACAACATCGTAAATATGTACGCTATATCCCTGTTTGGATCAGCAATTTGTCATATTTTTACAATGGAGCCTCTAATTCCGGGATGCTGGTCTGTTCCGTAGTCAATGACACTTTTTTTTTTTTAACTGGCAGATGGGGCAGGTCATTTGTAGATGAGGTAAAATAAATGAATAAATGAGTTAAACATTTGTACGTAAAATAGTTCATTGTAATAACAAAAATCATCATTCTCACTTTTTTCTTTTATATATATAATGAATTCAATAAGTTATTTCACCAAGTATTTTCTCAAACAAAACATTGTTAAATGTATTTGTAAAACACAAAATGCATACATTTACATACATCCATTCATATATTTAATAAATATTTTGCTAGGATTTTTTATTTTATTATCTACCACAAATTTAAAAAAACAAATTTTTAAAGAGATAAATTAATAAAAATACGACTAAATTAAAGATATTCACCAATTTAAAAAAAAAATCTAAATTACAAATATATACAGTAGGGGTTGAACTATAGATTTTTTGCAGTGGATGCTAAAGTGAGTTGAAGTCGATTAATCGATGACGTCAATGATATATTTTCAGTTGAGTGCAGCGGCCCGAGACCTTTTTGCGCCATCGACACATTTCGACAGAGTGGCCTAGAAACAAATAAAAACTAATGATTAAAAATACAACCCACAATCCACCGACCGGTTTTCTCTTTAACGCGCTAGCCAGGCTCAATAAAAATGAAGCATTTCTCTGTTTCTATTTCACTCGTGCTATTATTGTATTGGAGGATAGACTTTTTGGGTCAAATATGTCCATACGCTTGTAGCATAGTACTGCTCTATGCCGTACTGCGACAAGTGTTACGACACACTGGTGTTGTAAAGACACGCAAGTGGTTGCCCGCACAATAGTGCACATATTTGGGCGATAAAGATGGAGCTTCACTTCACACTGTTGCCCTCATTCCTCGCCGCCAGTCCCGTGATACCGCTGCTATGCATATTTTAGTAGTAACGTCGACTCATCAATTAATTGGTTCAACCCCTTATATAATAGCATAAAACATATATTACAGGACTCTTAATAATGTAAATACTCGGTGGTCCAGATTAAAGAACGTAGCGGCTGACCATACTTCGCCAACCCCTGTTCCACAGTATTTAATTTGTTACATTCCACTCGTGCCAATTACCAAATACCTCCTAGTTTAGTTCAACTTGACTGCATATTTTTAATACACGCATAGTGATTGATTTCTATTCAAGAGGCCTTTTTTAAAAAAAAAAAAAAAAAAAAAGAAGACCTTGCGTGTGTATTATGTGATGAACTAGCAGGCGCACTATCAGAGGGGAACCTTTGTGTTTGGGCTTGTAGACGGGCTTGTCGGTCTGGATGAAAACAGCTGTGCCCTTGCTCTCCACCGTGACTGTGGTGTGGTTGTGGAAGATGTAGCCCCCCTCTGTGAGGTGACGGTTCCCCCACAGCTTCAGGTGGGCCTGGCCTCTCAGCCCAGAGGGAACCTGGTGCCGCACACACACACAACACAACACAACACAACACAGGATTATCAAAGGCAAATTAGGTCAATGGGGGAAGTTTTTGTGTTAATTCATACTTTCACACGTTATTCTGTGACAAAAAAAAATCTTCATATTATCCCCATTTTTTTCTGTCCTATAGCTTCTACATTTCTCAACCGGTTCAAACCATTCCAACTTTAAAATATTCAGCTCTTTTAGTACATCCTGGGTACAGTTTTCCCCATTCCAAAACTCCCATTTTTTTTCATTATTGCACAATTACCATGAGAACATGCCAAACGTTTTACATATTTACCTCTCAAAATACCAGCTATTCACAATACAATTCCCAAATTACAAAATTGTACATATTGACCTCCTACCACATTTCTCAACCGGTTTATACCATTCAACATCAAACTGTTCAGTTCATTCAAGACTTTTACAGAGATATTTATCACATTCCCAAAGTTCTCACTTTTCCTCAAAATCCATATTTTCCACGAAAAAAAAAAAAACATTTTACATGTATTCCTACTCCTTCGACATTTCTTGACCGATTTAAACCTTTCCAATTTTGAAATATTCAGCTCATTCACGACATCCTGGGTAACCTTTTTTTAAATTCCCCAAATTCCACCATTTTTCATGAAACATTCCGAACATTTTATTGACCTCCTCTATCCACATTTCTCAGCTGATTTTAACCATTCCAACTTTGAAAGGTTCATCTTATTCAGGACATACAGTTTACGGAACTATTCATCAGATTCCCAAAAATTTCACAATTCCCAAATTATGAGATATTTTACATATTGACCTCCTTCCACATTTCTCAGCCGATTTATACAAGTCTAGCTTTAAACTGTTCAGCTCATTCAGGACATATACAGAAATATTCATCACAGTCTCCACCTTTTGACCAGAAAATCCACAAATTAAGAGATATTTTACATATTGACCTCCTCCTTACATGTTTCTCAACCAATTCAAACCATTCCAACTTCAAGTCTAACATTCAACAATTAAATGAATTCCAAAGCAATGAAGTTCAGTGTCAGGTCTTCAGCATTCACATGCAATTTCTATAGAAATTGCAGTCTTCAGTTTTAGCTTGCTATGGTGACACAATCTACATTACGCTCTTCTTGATCGTCACAGTTGGAGTTTGCAGTGCTGTAGAACTCTTTTGTGCAGTAGGCAAATCATTAGAAAACACCTCTCAGTATGATACAGTACAGTTCCACACCACTGCAAACCACAATAATAAATTACTCACACACAGCTTTAAACACACACTTGGTGGACTCACCTTCAGCTTGATGGTGCCTTTATCTAAGACACACAAAATAGGGGGAAACACATCAAACCATTACATTTCACTGCAGATAAAGGCAAAAGTTTGTTCCCGTTCAAACTACATTCCTTTTCTGATATTTCTCTCATTTGAAAGTGAATAATGCATGTATTTAAGGATAAAACAGACTTTCTGGGCATGCAAGAACAATGTATTTAGCATATAAAGCAAAGAAAGGAAAAACTCAACCAAAAAATTAAACCTACAATTCAAATTCAATCAAAATATGTTAAGCATGCAAAGTGCAAAGTGCTATAATATTCTATATACTGCAATATGACGGTGGGATGATAGTGAGGAGAGGATGCGTTCTCACCAAGCACGGAGCCGTGGCTGTGGGCCACTGCCTGTCCCTTCACGGACAACTGGACCTGCACACGAGTCTCCGCTTTGGCATTGAAGATGGTCACGCTGATGCTCTCCTCGACGCCCGCTCGGAACACCGACGGAGCGGCCACCAAGTAGCCCCTTGGAGCAGAGAACAGTGGGCGGGACGTAGGGCAGACATGGAAGTAAGTGAGAGATACCGTCAAGGTTGGTTGAGGCAGTCATTTCCAATGTGCCGTGAGTGATCATCTGGTGTGCCACAGGAAATTATCCATTTTTATTTAACTGATTCACTGCCAGCCTTCCAAGTTAACATTTGACTTCTAAAGACGTCAATGGCAGTGAATGTTTTTTAATTGGTCCAAAGAAATGTTTATTTACTTCAACTTCTTTTGTAATGTAAAATATACGCCTTGGCTTAAAAAAAGGTTGGGAAACAATTTGCCATAGATAGGTGCACGCTGTGCACCCTATATTCACAATAATAATAAAAATAGGCGCATTAACACCTTTGGACGCAGCTCTTAGCTACAATCTGCACCTATCACATATGTTAAAATGTTTCACACAAGGCCAACACACAAAAAAAAAAAAAAACATCAGTCACTTGATAAACTTTCATAAGAGATAAGTGAGTCGGACTATTGGCAGTCAGACGCAAGCACAAAGATGAGAGCGGTTCAGGCCTCTGTGACTTAAGCGCTCGTGGCTGGCAACATAATTGCAAGCACGCCCACTTCGCTGAAAATCATACAGGAAGTGTACCTCCACATTTCCCTTTCCTCCTGACTCGTACGCCCATATGTGCTCTCTTACACAACCATCCTACATTCCTCACCAGATCAGCTTCAGATGTAACCGTTAGCGGGCACTTCCCGCTACCTGCTGCCCAATCAGCTTTGCATGCTCTGGCCAGTGGTGGGAAGTAATGCAAGTACAAATACTTCATTAGTGTACTTAAGTAGATGTTTAAGTACTTTACTTACGGGTAATTTTTTTTCTGACAATTTGTTTTACTTTTCCTCCCCACTTCTGAAAACAGATATCAGCACTTTCTACTCCCTTTGCAAGAATATGCTAGTTACCTTTTTCAACATCCGCGAATGACGGCGCGACGTAAAAAAGAGTGGGGTAAGGTCAACCAGGGTTCAGCTCTTGATCGACTGATTGTGATCTTGTGGTCTTATAAGCCGGGAAAAAAACAGCGACAGCAGTGACATGAAGAAACATAAACCATGGAGCATTAACGACGACGGCGAGAAATTTGGAGAAGCGCGATATTCCCAATCCATGGCCTTGTCTAGGAGAATCGGTTGACGTTTTCGCCTCCAAGAATGATTCGTGGCGAATAAGTTGTGTCATCTTAAAACTCACCAGCTTCTGGCGTTCAAAAACGATCCACCTAATCTGAAAAAACACACACATGTAAGGTGTATTTTGTTTCGTTATTATTAGCTAATTAGCTAAAGTTGTTTTTTTTGTTGTGCCAAGTTATCAAAATGGGTATTGGAAATAACTGACAGTAAAAATTCATTTTGACTTTTTGCTTTTGTCCCTAAGCACGTTTCAGAGTCTGTCCTGTTTTTTTTTTTATATTTACTTAAGTAAAGGAGTTGAATCAGTACTTTCACACGACTACAGTGTGTACATACCATCTCTAGCTCTGTCCTTATTCTTTTGGGTGGTCCAGCAGCCCCCCGACACAACCTTGAAGTCTGTTTGGAACAAGGTAACGACTAAGATTCCACACGCTCGTTGTGACATTTAATTGAAGGAAGGGGGCCCGTCAGTGGGGTCACAGTGCAAAGGCCAAGCTTTGATGCTCAAAAACAGGCTGGAAAAAAACAAGACTAATTAAAGTATTTGGATGAAAGACTGACTGCCATCTGGCATAGAGTGGGGGCTGCAGTGGCCATTAGGACTCACGCCACCATATCCAGCAGATGGCGCTGTGATTAAAAAAGACCTGATACCTTTCATTACAGAGTCGGGATTTAATCGTCTCGCGTCGGCGTAGCTGTATATATGATTAACTGGCAACTTGTCCAAGGTGTACCCCACTTTCTTTTTCTTTCCTATCCAACTATTCTTAACCTCTTACTTCACTACCAGGAATTAGCCTGCTATTTAACACACGCGGACATACAACAAAAACAGCGTTTAATTATTCATCTTGTGTTGTTTCGCCGTTTGAGTCGTCATGGAACCGTTCCACCCATCCCATACTCCAAATGATATAAAGTTTTTGATAGATGTCAGAACCAGGAAATAGCCTGCTAACTAGTATGTAGAGAACCTTGTCATCGTTTCAATCACACTGGAACTGTTGCCCCATCCCACAGTGCAAATGGTAGTCTGCCTATCTTCAGCTGACAAAGAATCGAACACTAATACGACACTATACTTTTTCAATTTTGCTTTTGTTTTTAGAGGAATTGAGTCACCATGGAGGTGTGCCCCCCCCCCCCCCCCCACACCACCCCCACCCCACAATCAAAATGGCACAGTCCCGCCATCTTACTTCACCCATCGTATAATACACGTAGTACTTTTTTGTCCGTGTTTACGTATGTTGTGTGTTAATGACAGATATCTTTTTGTCCTTGTCACGTTTTGGCCTTGTTCGTCATCTACTGGCTAACTCATTTCAAAGCTCTCTGATCGCAGAAACAACAAACACAAATGCTGCACGTTTGTCCAAAGTTCAATGGCAAGCAGTGCACGTCAGCTAGCGACAATGGATAAATATTACATTTCATTCATTTGAAATTGGTTATATTCTTTTCTTGAAACTGGTCATGAATATTCAGGTTGAAATGTTCATAAAATAGATATTTCCATAGCAATTAGGACTGCACATGGTAGTTTTGTTTAATTGGGCGGGTCCTTGCAAAAATGTCTTCCCTTTAAGGGATCCCTGGACCCAAAAACTTTTCAGAATCCCGGCTCTACTGTAAGTAGCATGTGCAGTTCTTCATCTTTCAATTTAGCCCTTCCAAATCTATTCCCTAAATCCGATAAATCCACTGGCTGCTTCCCCCGCCCACCTACTGAAGCTCACTGAAATTAGGAGTGAGCACACCCTGTTGCATGCCTGAGAGAAGGATCAGGTGGTTGGCATTACAGCACTGCAGCATTACAGCCAGAGGCAAGTGCAGTTCCTGAGAGCTTGAGAGTGCGAGTCATGAGAAAATCCTCTGGAGGGTTGGGGGGGGGGGGGGGAAAGACCCAGAAGTGGACTCGTTTGATCTACAATGGGCGGAAAAAAAGCAACCCTCAGATGAGCCCCCCTGGATCAGGTACTTATATGTGGAGTCACGTGGTCTTCTCGCTGGAAACAGTTTCACTTCAGATTCATTTTGCCCCAAACTTGAGAAGACTTGTATCTGATATGCATTGACTCGCGTCATGCCACACTCAAGAATAACATCTCAAGGTCACTCTTCCATCCTTCCAGCAAGTGAGACTGTGCTGGAAAAAATAATCATTCTTCAGTCATAAGGAGGCAGCACATTAGCACTTCTGCCTTACATTTGAGAGGTTCTGGGTTTGAATCTCGGCTCAGTTTGTGTAGGTTTTCTTGTGGTTCTCCGGCTTCCTCACACATTAAAAAAAAGGTTCGCTGAAAACTCTGAAATTGTCCAGAGGCTCGATAGTAAGTGTGAGTGCTTAAATGCCGACCTGTCAATGGGTGCACCCCACTCCTCTCACCCAAAGTCGGCTCAGATAGGCTTAAATTCTTAAATATAAGAAAAATACATTCTTGAATGAGCGGGAATAAACTGTCAATAAGTGTTTTCGGGGTTGGTTTCCTTCCTAAAACAGGGGGAAAAAAGAAAAAAAAATTGAAAAATCATCCAAAGGGTGAATGAATCCACAACTTCCAAACCACGAGTATGCAGGGGTTCACTGTAGCTTTTGTATCACAAATCTGTATATAATTGACACTCCTTATAATTGCCATGAAAAAAATGGCAAAAAAGTGCAAATAAGTGTGGGAATTGGGTAAAAAAAAAAAAAACATTTAATAAAAAAAAAACGCACAAATAAACTGGAGCTTGGGTAAAATAAAGCAACGCGAATAAGTGGAGGTTCCACAAATAAGAGGGGATAGGTTCCAAAAAATATGTACATGCAATCGACCTGCCATGTCCAGGTTGTATCCCGCTTCCTTCGCCAAAAGCCAGCTGACAGCTAACACTCGCGACCTTCACGAGGGCAAGCGTTACAATGCAAAAATGAATGGAAGGCATTGCATTGGTGTCACTTTACATGCGATTGACTGGCAACCGGTCCAGGGTGGATCCCACTTCTTTCGCCAAATCAGCTGGGATAGATTTCAATCAATCAGCCAAGACCCTGATGAGGACAATCTCTGCAGAAAATGGATGGGTGGTATTGCATCCCCCATCTGAATATGCCCCCTCAAACACATGCAACCATTATTAAGAGGGTTTTTTTTTGTTGTTGTTTGTTTGCTTGTTTGTTTGTTTCTTTGTTTGCTTGGCATCTGGAGAGAATAAAGAGGTACAGCACTCACCCCTTGTCCTGTGCAGCAGTCGTGCTCACTTTGCACATGAATAAAGTCCACCCCAGGAGGCTCAAAGCTGTCAAACGCAACATTTTAGGCGCGAGGAGGGCTTCGGATGTGGTCCCCCACTCCTATCCACACACACGCACACACACGCGCGCACACAGACACACACACACACAAAACTTGAATGAATGCGATCAGCGATGCTTTTTTTTTTTCTCTCTTTCTTTCTTCTTAGAACCCCTTCAGTCTCTTCATTGCTCTCGACGGCTCGGTTGCAAAGATCATCAGCCCTGCCCTTCGCCCATGTGCCTTCTCCATCGCTTCTTCACCCGCCCGGGTTCCTTTCGCTCAGATTTCAGCATTACAAAATCGGCGAGCGGGCTCCCACTTCGCCGCACAACAACTAAAATGTCAACAAAAGAATTTAAAAAATATATATATATATTTAAAAATGCAGAACAGCAAAAAATAAATAAATATTTTTTTTTTTTAAAAGTATAATGGAGAAAGAGAAGTCAGTTTAATCATAAACTCAGCGAGGAGCTCCTCTTTGCTTCACTGCTCGGGACTGACTGAAGCCTGCAAGGCAATGGACGTCGCACACACGTACACGAACACTCTCATGCACACGCACGTGTACATGCACGCGCGCACACACCCCACTGCAACTTGTATCTTCAAGAGTTTTATCCAACACGTGTCTCTGAGAGTGGATTGAGTGGATTTTGCTGTGCGAAGAAACGAAACGACAGTTGCTCGAGGAGGCAAGCAGCGTCTAAAATGAATTCCTTTTTACACGGAAAAGCAGGTAAACGCTGAAAAAAGTGGTCAAGTAGTAGTTTCCTTGTTGGTTAGCAGAGGGCGGCGTGGTAGCTCTATGCTGCCACCGTGCGGAGAGAAGGGGGCAGTGCAGTTTCATCAAGGCAAATAGGTTTGTTTAAAAATAAACATACAATTTTAAATATATATTTTACACCAGGGATTTTCAGACTTTTTGACCTACAAGGGAGACATTTTTTCCAAGGACCCCTCATAATCCTACAGTCAATTCAATAAAACTACCATGTCACCTCTAAATTCCATGGGAATTCTAAAAAAAAATTCATCCTGAATATTCATGACCTGTTCAATAGAAAGAATTGTAACCAAATTCAACTTAATTAAATGAAGTCCGTATCCATCAGACGCTAGCTGACGTGCATCACTTCCACTCACAACACGGCTGCGAACGGAGAGCTCATAGTTTACAAAAGTGCAGTCAATTTTGCCAACTTAGCCATTAGGTTGCTATATTAAGTGACTTTTCCAAACATTCTTGTTTTTGTTTTTTTTATTATTACAGTGACTAGAGAGTTTAGTTCCCATTAAGAAAAAGACAACACGAGCTCAATCATTTGAACAATGTTTTCTGTTTGAACAGAAAGATGCCTGCTGGAAGGCACTCAGGAGTCAATTGCACTGAAGATTGCCAGACGTGATGCCTATTTATATTTTGCAAAAGCAGAGATTTATCCACAAGTTGGAAACTTGTGATCCGAGGTGTGGCACACTTTGAAAATCACTGTGCTAGGCCATTTCAGAGCTTTTAATTGGCTGATGACTTGGTTGATTATGCTTGTTTTATTGATACACCAGTCCCTCTATGTAGCTATGCATTTTTTAAGTGGTACAACATAATTGATTGAGAATTATTTTTATGATTTTTGACTGCCAAGATAGGTCTCACAAAGCCCCAGTTTGAAAACCGCTGTGATACACACATTAACACAAAGGATTATTAAACTAAAAAGAAATATCTAAAATAGAAAATGTTTTTTTTCCCAACAAATGCCACATTTGCTCTTGTAATATTTTCCCGAGGAGAAAATACACTAATATTATGGCTTTTTTCTGGAAAAGACAAAAAAAAACTCATCATAATACTTTTTTCATTTCAATTTTCTCATGAAAAGAAATTATTATTCCACCAACATGAAACTATTTTTGTAGATTTCTTTCAAGATTAAAGTCAATTATTCGAGAAAAAAGTTGCAATATTACAAGGACAGTTGTATTTTTTAGAGCAAAATCATATAAATATTTTTTAAATAGGAGATGAAAGACAAGCTATGGCAAGGAAAAAGTAGTTATAATTTTTTTTTTAAGACCAAAAGGGCTTATGAGAATGTTGTTGTTTTTTAGAACGATTTAATGTTACAAAACTTTATCTCGTCCATTTTGCTGACTTGCTACCACTTTCAAAAACAGTTCATTTCTGCAACTTTTATTAAAACTCAAAACTGAAATCCTAAAACATACATCCTAAAAAGAGCATTTTAATGTACACGTTCTTTACAATTACCTCCAGCATTAAAATGAAGAAAAGAATGCTCAGCCATGCTGCCATAGAAGTGTAAATTGACCAATATGTTCCTTATTGTGGCGGCAGTTTATAACAAGCTCAAGCTTGACAACAAGTATCATGATTCGTTTTATTTAAATTGAGCCTTCTGCCGAACGCAGCCATGAAGGATGCTGCCAATGGTGAGGTCTTTGTGCTTCTCTGTCACAATGTTGTGATAAAGAGAGCAGCACAGTTTCCCTTGTTCCGGCTCAGCGAAGGAGGTCTTGGAGAACACCACTTGCCCGTCCGTGTTGACCTCAACGCCACACGCCTGACACAGCGTGCTCGTGAGACTCTTCTCCAAGGCGAGGAGCTCGGACAGCGCCTCCAGCGGGAAGCGACAGTTCCGGCTGTTGTAGCCGTGGCTGTACACGAGCAGCAGGTCCTTACGGCTCGATGTCACGTGGCGGTGCAGAGCGCAGGCCTGCAGGAAGCTCAGGCGGCGGGCGCAGCGTAGCAGACGTACCGGGTTCCGCTCCAGGAAGGACCGGTTGATGGAGACGGCGAGCGTGACGGCGGGGGCGTGGCGAAGCGGAGCCGGAAGCTCCATGATGTGCTGTATGGCGCGAGGGGAACCTTGGGGCGATTGAGTATAAGAGCTATTAGACTCCTGCATCCAGTTTCTATACTGCTTGTTCTCAATTGGGTCGCGGGTGTGCTGGAGCCGAGCCGAGTTGACTATTGGGCGAAAAGCGGGGTACACCCTGAACCCTTGTCCTCGGGGGCAAGGTCAGTAAAACGTGAATTCCCCCTAAATTATCGGCGTGATCTATTTAGTTTCTGTGCACCAAGCAGCTGTGTGTATCCTTGGCCACTTGCAGGGGACATTACATTAAGTTCTAACCAGCAATGGTATAGGCTATAATAAGATGCCTTTGTGTTAGTTTTCGGACAAAAGGCATATTGAGCAACAGGAGAAAAATCCAATACATCCCAAAATGTATTTAACATCTTCAGAAAACATGTTGCAAATCATGAAATACAACCATGTATTTGAGTAACTGACTCGAGCTGGTATTTTATTGTGTATCTACTAGAATTTTGGTCGATGGGGCGGCTATGATTGAGCACTATAAACTCTGACAAGTGAACACAGAAGCGTGTGAACTTATTCATTAAACACATACACATATTGTCAAGGTGTGCCTAATGAAGTGTCCAAAAATGTCAACGGCAAAAGTAAGACACCCACCTAAGTTATAGAGCAATCCGAGAGCCTGGAACTCCTCCTGATTGGGATGCGGCCCCGTTGCACGCGCGTAGCAGTCCAGTAGCCAGCTCAGGTTCTCCTGGAGGTGCGTGTCATTGATGCGGGGGTCGAAAAGTCGCAGGGGCTCGCTGCAGAGTCGGTACGAGGCGTACACGAGGAAGCGCACCGTCCGCTCCAAAATGGCCACGCAGTCCGCTCCGTGCGCCCTCTGGATGATCATGTCCTGCTTCACGCTGCGCAGGCGATCGAAAACAAAGCTATAAACCTGCAACACATAAACAAAAGTTGTTTCGTGAGTGTTTAGAATAGGTTCAAGTAGGGATGGATGATATGGTTTTATAATAAATTCCCCAAATCTGACTACCAATTATTTATTTCACAAAAATATGACTTAGGTTTTGTTTTGTTTTTCCCAGAAAAATAAATACATTTCAGATTTGTTTTTTCACAAATATTAAAGTTCAGATTTTTTCCACAAAAATTCAATTTCCAATTTTTAATACATTTATTTTTCCACTTCACTAACAGGAAAACCAAATGGCAAATAGATTATTCAAATCAAGTTTTGCTTTTTGTTTTTCTTTCAATCTGGGATTTGCTCTTTTTTTTTCTTTACACCAAACAGGCTTTGAAAAAGCTTTAGTTTTTTTTTCCCCCAAGCGTTAATTTGCATCAACTTTTCAAGGATTCAATGAATGTTGTTGTCATACCAACACACATTTACACGATACTTTGAGCTTCCACAGAAATAATAGAAAAAAAAATTTTTTCCTTACCAATCATGTAAAAAAATAAGTGCTTCCTCTTGGTAAAATCTAAATTTTTTGTCAAAATGTATACAAACACGATTCTTAATAAAACAACATTTAAATGTTTCAACAATTTATCAAAGTAAAACGAGCTCTTCAAGAGTAACACGCATCTGTAGCTCTCTCAAGTTTTTTTTCCTCGTGAGGAGTTGTACAGGTGAGGCAAAGCGACCTTGGCAAAATATTTGCAGCTGCCTTGGATGCACATACCAAGTGGTAAACAGTTTCCAACATGTGCATAAACCACTGCTTGTGCAATATATTATTTCGCAACACATGGCCAGCGTGATTGAAATTGTGATTGCCTTTCACCGGGCGCCTTTCTTGTCAAGTGAAAAGGTTTCTGCTCATTTTGTTTGTTTCTTAGCGGGAAGTAAAGGAGCTCGTCACTTTTTTTTTTTTTTTTTTTTTTTTTTTTTTTTAAAAGTAGTCACTCGAGGGTTTGGAAGAGTTGCCAAATATAGCGACCAAATACTAAGTTGCAATACTGACTTTGTAAAATTACCTCCTCTCTGTTTACAACCATGTTGCTTGTGTATGCAGTGCACGTCAGCACACACACTATGAATTACGCAAGCAGTAGGCCACACACACACAAAACAAAAGGTTTTAAAAAATGAGAATAAGTCTAATCAATAAAATCGACTAATCACATTGATCAATCACCGTAAAAAAAGCTACTAACCTCAGTCCAAGGATGCAGATGAGGAGATGCAGTGACCTCATCAATGAGGTAACACACAGTTTTCAGCAACACTGCAGGGTGACGCAAGTCGGCAGAGTTGGCAGAGTCTTTCCCGGCCGCCGGTCTAGAATACTCCTTGACGGCACGCAGCGGGTCAGCTCGGGGTCTGCGGTCTTTCTCCGTACCCGCCAACATCTCGAAACGATGCAGGCGATTCTGGGACTCTCGATTGCGCAGCTCCCCAGCGGGACACATGGTCTGGCATACGCCCCTCGGTACGGCATCCTCATCACGCTGCCCAGACCTGACATCTTCCTTCATTTCTCTTGCGTGGGATTTACCGCGACCTCGCCAACGTCCCTGGTTCCTCCATCTTCTCTGCTCCTTGTACATCCTTCCTCAGGGAGGTGGAGCTGGTTGGGGGAAGCATAATGACACTTGTGAGAACATAAAGATTACATCCATCCTTTTTCTGTAGTTCTTGTCCTCATTAGGGCGGCGAGTGAGCTGGAGTCTAGACAAACAACCGTTCACACCCCTAAAAAAATGTGTCTTCAATGATGCTAAAAAAAACAGTCAGAACAGGCAGATTTCACACAGAAGTTCCAGAGCCAGCTGGGATTCAGAAGTCAGAATCTCTCCACTTTGAGGCAGACATGCTAAGCACTCGTCCACCAATACATTTGTTTACTAAATACTTTTCAGCGTCATAGGCATCATTTAACTCAAGTGCGTTTACGTGCTTCCGTCATCATCTTTTTTTTTTTTTTTTAAACTAGCTACGTGTAAATAAAATCATTTCATTCTGGTTGAATATTTACATCTTGCTATTAAGAAGCAGTCGTTTTTCCTGAGCTTTTATTTCACGAGCTGTTATTATCGCCTAGCGGGGGGGGGGGGAAAACAAGCTAGTAAGCGACTAAATTCATAATATGTCAAAATGACAGTTCCGCTTCGTCACTGTATATAGCCACGTAAAATATTAAAACATGTATATTCACACAGCATATAAGACTAATGTTATTAATGTTATTGTTTTTTTATTGAAAACGCCATTTGTGAAGTCAAAAATAGGACAGACTCACTTGGTACGAGAAGGACCCCCGGCACTTCATTGGCACTTGTGTACGAACACTTCTTCTACACTTTCAAATGGCGTGAAGGAAACATTTTAAGGCACACACTGCCACCTATCGGACAAATCTGTTTTCTCACTCTTTTCACCGTCTGTCAGGGCTCTCCTGAGCGCGAGTTACTTTTCGCACGTGTTGCGATTAAGAATAATAAAATGTTACAATATTGGATTATTGTATTAATTTTTTTACATTGGTGGAACACATTTTTTTTAAATGTGATTTTATTTTGTTTAAGACATTCGCACATTGTCAAAAAATATATAAAATCTGAAACTAAGTGTTTTTTTTTTTTTTTTTTACAAAATACGAAAAAATACAAAATTAAATACTTCTTACAAAATATTGGAAACAAATTTAAAGATTTGACACAAATATTTAAATAGGAAAAGGAGCTACAAAACTGTACTTTCGTTTACAAAATGTGTAACAAATATTTTTAAAATGCATAAAAAAGTGAAACTTGCAAATACATTACAAATCTAAAAAAAATACATCAAACGATTTTGTGAAAAAAAATCAGTGTGATTTAAAAAAAGTTTTTTCAAAATGTGAAAATATTCAATTGTGAAAAAATGCAAAAGCTATTTTTTTACAAAATGTGGGAAAAGACATCTAAATCTAAAAAAATATATTAAATTAAAATAGTGTAAACGTTGAAACATTTTCGGTGTTCTCCAGAAACGCCACTAGGTAGCGCTATCGCTCTGAAAACACTGTCACGTGTGTCAGGCGGCTCAAACTCACGTGAGTACAGTAGCTTTACTTTATCCAGTGCTTCCTTTTTCACATTTGAGCAGAGGTGGGTAGTAACTCGTTACATTTACGCCGTTATATTTACTCAAGTATTAAGTAGTAGTAAGTAATATCCGTTATTGCTTGCACGATCTGTTTTTAGACTTCATCATCGACTTCCGCATAGGGCGCCGTTGCGGCCAATCCAATACATCACTAGTGTCATATGACTCCAATTCACCAATCAGACGGCAGTCACACGACCGGACACAAACCCTTCGTGGGCCAATCAAATCATTTTGGGAAAGAGCAACAGCAGCGCCAGTGCTAACTTTACAGACTCTGCAATACAACAACTTTGCAGCTTAGTCATGTAGCGTAGTCTTAAATTATGACTGCCCAAACGTGGACATTTCAGACCACTTCTAACTTGAGAAAACACCTTGCGGTAAATTGCAGATGTTTCTCTCTCACTGTGTGTGTGTGTTTGTGTGTGTGGCCAAAAAGGTCAGGGGTAGGGCCATTGGAAGGAAGAAGAGCTTGAACGTGTGTCTGGTTGTCTGCGTGATGAAGGGTTGAGCGAAACATTAGTTGGAGTTTTTTTTTTTGGCAAATTTAATCCTTCACTTTCACAGTTTAGAGGTTTTCATCGTACAAGCTACAGATTATTCTGGTTTTTTTTTTCTCTGTTACAGGAGGCCATTTGGAGAATTTGCTAATTTGCTTTTCAGATGGACGTTCATAGCACTTGTGCTTTTGTTATATTCGAGGATAGTGGATGATCCAGAAGAGTATTGGGAGAATATCACCCGTCCACATATTTTGCAAGTGAGCGTGCTAACAGTCTCATATTTAGTCAAATATTTCCACATGCTTGAGGTACTGCTGCTTTTTTATTTTTATATGTACGAGCCTCCTCACCTGTTGCTTTTAGCAAGGCGTCCATGTTGTTCATGCCAAAAAAGATGATTAATTGACTTGACTCTGACCGTAATTTCACAGTGGTAAGGTCGATTTGTCAACTAGTCGGTTCAACAACTACTACATAACACAAATTCCAGCAATAGACCTACCTATAAAACGCCAATACATGATTACTTTTTTTGTTTTGTTTATTTATTTTTTTTTACATAATGTGAAACATTACGTAATGTGGAAAACAAAATGTCCAAAATGTAAAAAAAAAATAAAGTTTGGGGGGAAAAAAAATACGGGCGGCACGGTGGAGACTGGTTAGAGCGTCAGCCTCACAGTTCTGAGGTGCGGGGTTCAATCCCCGTCCCCGCCTGTGTGGAGTTTGCATGTTCTCCCCGTGCCTGCGTGGGTTTTCTCCGGGCACTCCGGTTTCCTCCCACATCCCAAAAACATGCATTAATTGGAGACTCTAAATTGCCCGTAGGCATGACTGTGAGTGCGAATGGTTGTTTGTTTGTATGTACCCTGCGATTGGCTGGCAACCAGTTCAGGGTGTACCCCGCCTCCTGCCCGATGACAGCTGGGATTGGCTCCAGCACGCCCGCGACCCTAGTGAGGAGAAGCGGCTCAGAAAATGGATGGATGGGTAGATGGGGGAAAAAAACAAAATGTGAAAAAAAACGCACGCAATATGGAAAAAGTGCAAATGACTGATAAAATGGGGAAACATATGCAAAAAACATACACAATAAAAACATTTTCAAAATATAAAATAATTATTTTTGTCTCGAAAAGCGTTATATAAGTGTAATGCATTATTATTATTTTTATATGAAATGATGAATCTGATTAAAAAAACATTTCAGCAACACATTTAGACATTCAATCAAACAGTTCTCACAGTCATATATTCTTTATCCTCTGTGAGGAGCTGAGCCGTCTATGCATGGACATTGCAGTGGTCCAGGGGTGTCCCTGCTCCACTTGTCTCACCAATCCTACACAAGAACACACACACACACAGACAACATTTGGGGCGGACCTCAAGGAGCAGGGGCAGGAGACCTAAAAAACATGATTTGAAATACGGGTGATTTGAGTTACGAGCGTGGTCAGGAAATAAAACTTTTTTAATTCATATCTCAATGCACCACTATACTGTACTGACTTAGCTACTTTCGGCTTCTCAGTACGGCAGTAATATTAGTCATTCTTTGCAGAGGATAAAGAATATATGCCTGTGAATATTGTTATACTATCTTTCTCTACATGTTACTCTACCGTTTGTGTTCATGATGAGCTTTCTTGATGCCTTCTTTGTACTTATGTTCCATATTTCTATGATATTTTAAATGGGGCATTCAGTTGTGCTCATAACTTTACATAACCTGGCAGAATGTAATAATACTGTAATAATAGTGCATTGCACCTATATAGTGATTTTCAGGCCCTCAAAGACACTTTTTACAATTGCGCACATTATTCGTTCACTCCACAGTCACACCTGGTGGTGCTAAACTACTTGTGTAGCCACAGCTGCCCTGGGGTGGTCTGACAGAAGTGTGCCTGCAATTCTGCGTCTCCAGCTCCTCCGACCACCAACAAACAGCCAACCACAGCCATTAATGGGCAACTTGGGTTAAGTATTTTGCACAGGGACACAACAATGAGATGCCCTCTATGCCATGCTGCCCAAGTTGTATGATGTGTACCTTTTCTTTAAAGAAAACGTGTTCAGGAAAATCATTTAACCTTTAATGGGATTCAATCAAACTATAAGATGGCATTTCAGAAATGCACAACCAATTAACAATGTGACAATATTTGCCCAGTCTTCTTTGCAAAAATGCCCCAAATATGTCACAATTAATTCTGAACACTCTTAAAAAAAGTTTCAACTGAGTTGCAGAGGTTATAGGTGACATGAATGGAAAAGTTTTAAATAATTTATCTTGGTCTCATTTTTTATATTACAAAAACCAGGCATTTTAACAGGGGTGTGTAAACTTTTTATGGAGTTAGGAAGCATATTTGGTAAGGGGACCCAAACCATTTACAGTTTGTGTTCTACAAGTCACAATACACTGGAATGTTTTACATTTTATATACTATACTACATATACTATATAATATGTGTTTTGTATTTGTCCACAGCAGATGTGGCAGATTTTGGCATACCTGGAGAGGGTGGCAGCAACCCACCATTTGCCTGCTCCTTAACAAATTGTAAGTCACCACACGAATGTTGACTCGCTAGCACTCCAAGAGTTAAAAAAAACAACAAAAACTCTTCGCTCTCATTTGCTGACGACTACGTCACTCATCGTGCAAGGCCGCACACGTTCAAAGTTACAGATGCTAAAGCAAAGCAAAATAAATTTATTTATATTGCGCATTTCATACACAAGGTAACTCAATATGTTTTACATGATTAAAAACATTTAAAAACAAAGGGAACAAAACTACTTATAAACATTTCAGACAAAGAGCAAAAAAAAAAAAAAAGTACAATTGAAACAGCATATAGTGCAAGAAATATCATTTGAAAGTGGAAATGCTCTAAAAAGCATGAGGAAAAAATAAGTTTTTAACCTGCACTTAAAAACATTCACACTTGGGGCTGATGTCACTTCTGTTGGCAACTTATTCCATTTGTGTACAGCATAATAGCTAGTGTACAACGTGAGGTTGGCGACCCTAAGTGGAGAAAAATAATACCTGCACCTCACATGCATATTTTGTATAATGCATAAAGCTTTAAAATATGTATAAATATTGAAATAAATATACTGTACGGTCGCTAATTCACGTTGGTTCTGAAACAAAACCCCCACGATAAACAAGGGCCTAAAGTATTAACCCAATGGGAACAACTTGGTCTTGCGTTAAAATGTGACCAGCAGTTCTAGCTGTAACTGTGTTGTTTCAGCAGCTCATCAACTCTGCTCCAGGATTCCAGATGGAGGACCACCCAAATCCTGTCAGAATTATGTAAGTAACACAAACACACGCTAGTCGCATGATGTTGTTAATGTATTTGTGTGCTTGTGTGTAGAATCGCCCAGCCGGTATATCAGCCAATGCCTCCCTCCGTCTTGGCCACTACGCCGCCAAATTCCTTGTCATTGACGTAAGATTTCTCCACAGTTCCTCACTCACCCACACATAGCGAAACTGAGCTGAATTTTGTTTGCCGTTTGTTTTTTTCCTTATAGGCGAAAGCAGAAATTGTTCGAGGATGACAGGCCATACATTAAAAAGCCACCCAATGCCTTCCTGATTTTTCTGAAGGAGCAGAGGTCTAATGGAAAGAAAATGTTTATGGACAAGGACAGTGCAACTGTGAATAAAGTCCTGGGCCAGATAGTGTGTGTGTGTGTATATATATATATATATATACAGTGTTGTTGTGTTTGTTTGTGTGTTGACAGCGTGATTCTGTCCACAGTGCAAGTCACTGACGCTGATACAGAAGGAGAAATACTTCAGGGAGTCAGACCGTTTGAATGAGGAGCATGTCAGGAAGTATCCGGACTGGTCCTGCCGGGATAACTATGTGAGTCTCTCTCAAACACACACAAGCACGACACACGCACACAAAGTGGTGCCTTGAGATACGAGTGACACTCAGACTTAGGAGTTTTCCGAGATACGACGAGCACAACTGCATTAAATATGTATTTTATTGTTTGACAGTGGATGTAAAAAGTCTACACACCCCGTTTCAACTGACAGGTTTTGTAGTGTACAAAATGAGACCAAGATAATTCAAAAATATTTTCCACCTTTAGTGTCACCTGTAACCTGCGCAACTCATTTGAAAAACAAATTGAAATCAGGGTACAATAACCTGGTCGCGTGCATTTGCACCCATCCATCCATTTTCAACACTGCTTATCCTGGTTATGGTCGCAGGGCGCTGGAGCCTATCCCAGCTGACTTCGGGCGAAAGGCGGACCACACCCTGAACTGGTTGCCAGCCAGTCAAAATTAAATCTGAACACTGTTGCGTCCAGTTTTTTTTCCCCTCTCAATTTTTTTGTCAACTGAGCGGCACGGTTTGTAGTTGACATGAATGGAAAAGTTTTAATTTATCTTGGTCTCATTTTTTTATATTACAAAAACCTGGCATTTTAACGGGTGTGTAAACCTTTTGAGTTATGAAGCATATTTGGTAACGGGACCCAAAGCATTTACAGTTTGTGTTCTACAAGTCACAATACACTGGAATGTTTTACATTTTATATATTATATGACTATACTACATACCACACTATATAATATGTATTTTGTATTTGTCCACAGCAGCCGTGGCAGGTTTCGGCATACCTGGAGACAGTGGCAGTAACCCACGAGTTGCCTGCTCCTCAATAAATTGTAAGTCACCACACTAATGTTGACTCACTAGCGCCCCCACAAGAGTTAAAAAAAACAACTCTACCCTCTCATTCCCTGACAATGACGTCACTCATCGGGCCAGGCCCCGCCATTTAAAAGCCACACACGTTCAAAGGCACAGATACTACAGTGTACAATGTGATGTTGGCGACCCTAAGTGGACAAAGATAATACCTGCACCTCACATGCATATTTTGTATAATCCATAAAGCATTCAAATATGTATAAATAACAAAATAACTATATGGTCGCTTATTCACATTGGTTCCTAAACAAAACCCCCACGATAAACAAGGGCTTTCAGTAATAACCCAAGAGGAACAACTTGGTCTTGCGTTGAAATGTGACCAGCAGTCCTAACTGTAACTGTGTTGTTTCAGCAGCTCATCAACTCTGCTCCAGGATTGCTGATGGAGGTCCACCCAAATCCTGTCAGAGTCATGTAAGTAACACACGCACACACACTAGTCACATGTTGTCTGATGTATTTGTGTGTTTGTGTAGAAACCAGCTAATTCCTCAAACCGTCTTGGCCCCCCATGCTGCCGAATTCCTCATCATTCCGCCACAGTTCCTCAGTCACCCACACACCGAGGAAACTGAGCTGAATTTTGTTTGGTATTTTTTTTTGCCTAATAGACGAAAGTAGAAATTGGTCAAGGATGACCGGCCCTATATTAAAAAGCCACCGAACGCCTACCTGATTTTTCTGAAGGAGCAGAGGGCTAATGTAAAAAATATTTTTAAGGACAAGGACAGTGTAACGGTGAATATAGTCCTGGGCCAGATGGTGAGTGCGTGTGTGTGTATGTACAGTATTGTTGTGTGTGTTTGTTTGTGTTGACAGTGTGATTCCGTCCTCAGTGGAAGTCATTGACGCTGACCCAAAAAGAGAAATACTGCTGGACGAATCCACCACCAGCGCACGCCGGGAGGCCCGTCCAGTTATCCGTCTCCCCCCTCAAAGGCCGGAAGGAGTAAAGAAAATCCTGCTGCCGCAGACGTCGGCACCGCAAGCACAGGGTCAAGAAGAGAAAATCCCCAATCCACGCATGTGTCCTTTCATCGTGGGAATCAGTCTAAAGTGTGAGAAAGAGAAAAAGTAAATAAATAAATGAGAAAGGGGGAAAAAATAAAACAACAACCGTTAAGAATAAGGAAGGCAAAACTTTACATTTAAGATGTATTTTTATTGTCAGATGACATTCTACCCGGCCGGGCAAAGGAATCAAAGATCTAGGTTCAGCATGCTGAAGAAGGGTGACCAGCTATCTGAGTAATTTATTATTGATTTTTTCGTTCCACAGATATTTTTTCTGATTGCAATGTATTCTATGATCAACCAGTGATTAATATTGATAGATTGTTTATTTTTCCAGTTTAGTAAAATAGTTTTCTTAGCGATAGCTAATTCACCGAGTATTGATTGTGAATATTTGGGAGGTCGATTATGCTCAAGTCACCGAGTATGCACAATCTTGGGGAAAGTGGAATGCTGCAGTTCAAAATATACTTGAGTTTCTGTGTAATTGAAGTCCAAAAGCATTTAGTTGGTGTACATTCCCATATAGCATGAAAATAGGTGTCTGGGGTATTTTTAGTGCATTGCGTACATATCTCCTGCACCAAGTGACTGCCTTGATTGGCCAGCATTTCACGTACTCACACTTCACACTCTCATTGGAGGACCTGACGTGTTAATCATTACAGTAGCACCACTATCCTATTTTCGTATTAAGGTTGAAGATTTATGAGTAAAGGGAGCAATTATGATGTTTGATAGTTATATAATGTATTACTATATTATAATACAGTATATAATCTATTGCTATATTATAATACAGTATGTAATTTATTACTGTACTATAATCTAGTTAATAGAAAAAAACTAACATTACTTCGCCAATGTCTTTCTGCAGGATGCCGGAGCGGCAAGCAGCAGAGTCAAATTTAACGTGACATGTTCGATTCAAAGTAAGCCTTTCTTTTCCATTTTGAGCATCCCGCAGTCTCAGTGTGGTGAGTGTTGACGCCTCCACGTTTTTTTTTTTTGTAAGAGAGTGATGGACAAGGACGACACCACATCTTAAGTGTGGACAGAGCGGCCCCACCTACTTGATGTACAGCTGGCTGACCTTCTCACCAGCTGGAACCAGTGGGCTACAGGAGGATAATAAGGTCACGATGAGCGTCCACTTCAGCGGCCAGCACACCAACAGCTCCTTCCACATCTATGAACTTTGACAGCCACCCTGTTGCACTGGACTTTACATGAAAGTGCAAACAAAAACAGATTAGTCTTCTTTTTTTTTTTATACAGACTCACAACTTTCTTCAATGGTTTCAGTTTCATTCATTTTCCGTACCCGTGGGCGTGCTGGCGCCTATCACAGCTAACTCTTGGCGAGAGACAAGGTACACCCTGAACTGGTCGCCAGCCAATTGCAGAGTTTCACTTTCATATCTTACTTTTTTTTTTTTACTTTTGCACACATGGGTGGCTGGCTACATAGCTGTTTTACATACACAACACTTAATTGTCTTTTGTTTTATGTTTAGTTTGACAAGAACCTTTAGGTAAGAGCGGCAATCAAAAGCTTGCCTGCTGCTTGTTGTGCAGTAAATTGAGTCACCTGGCACCATAGAGCGCTCATATCTCAACTGTGCTCATAAGGCACACACAAAAAAAAAACTAAATAAAAAAATCGTACAATCAGCAGCTCTTTTCTTGAAAAACTCGAAAGTCGGGTAGCTCATTGTCCATACCAATGGTTCTCAAAGTGTGACACGAGTACCAAGAGTGGTACAGGAGCGCTCTCTAGTGGTAGGCGATATAATCACGTAATTAAATGTTAAAACTGTGCATCATGTTACAGTGGGTTGAACATTTTTCATTCCAGTACAGTCCATTTGTTAAGTACAATTCAGTTGTATTCAACATTTAGAACTGTTTTAGAAGCATTTATTTTGGTACAATTTTATTTTACTTTTATGTGCAATACATTTAATTTAATCATATAAGTACAGTTGTTTTTTTTTTTTTACATTTTTTATATATTTAAACACTGTTAATGTTCAAACTGGGCATGATGTTACAGTGGATTACATTAATATTACATTTACCTATAGGAATAAAACTTCTGCTTGTTTTTTTTCAACACTTGGGCCTACTATGCTACAGTATTTTAATGTTGATCATTATCTCATCATCATTAAACTAAAGAGCTTAGTTAGTATTTGAGGTGGTACTTGGTTTGAGCG
Organism: Phyllopteryx taeniolatus; assembly: GCF_024500385.1. Classification (NCBI taxonomy): domain Eukaryota; kingdom Metazoa; phylum Chordata; class Actinopteri; order Syngnathiformes; family Syngnathidae; genus Phyllopteryx; species Phyllopteryx taeniolatus. The sequence continues at coordinate 10,176,986 of NC_084508.1, forward strand.
CCATTGGCCTATACGATTACTTACCTAAAATAATGGCCCAAGGTATTTTTTAAGAAAATAGATTAAACAAAACTGAATGTATTATTTGTACTAATAATCTCATTTCAGGGGTAGAATTGTATTATCTCTTCAACTGAGGCGAACTGTATTTGATTTTAGAAGAGGTGGCCAGCATCATTGTTTTACACAAAACAATCATTACTGTCAAGTAATTTTTCAAGCCATTGTTTCAGGAAGGTGATGATATTGTAATGACTGACCTCTTGAGAGTGGACCTGGTGATTGGCAGTAGTAAGATCATTAAAAATGAGACCAATGGAACAAATTATTATTTCAAATGCTCGTGATAAGAAAGTGACAGAAAGGCATCAGCGACGGTGTCATCCTGCACCACATACGAGTGGCTTACAATTTAAAAGCAGTTGACAATGAAATAAACTAATAATATGTCAAACAAAAGAGGTGGTAAGAATACTCCTACTCTGTACCTATTAAGACGTACAAATGTGTAAAAAATGACTGCTAAAAGTAGAAGTACTGACTCAACTCCTGTACTTAAGTGAAAAAGACTGAAATGTAGTTCAGCATGAAGGTAAAAATCAAAAGATTTTTTCCTGTTAAATATAAACAATACCCATTTAAATACATTGGAACAATTGAAAAAAACTGCACACAAAATAGTTTAAGTAGATTAAGGGAATGTCAGACAGATCTTTTTTTTATAATAGACTTTTCAGATGTTATTTGACTATTATTTTTCGAATTAGAATTTTGTTGTTAATAGTCGAGAAGACGCACTATTATTCTATATTGCGTGTGTTACACGTACAATGACGATTAACTGGCGTTGGCGGCCATTTTGACATCACCCATAGGATTGCATTGACATCAGATGGTGACGAAATGAGCCCTGAGCGTTCGTTTCACACATTTTTCTGTCCTTGTTTCATGCCTCGAGCATGTTTGTGACCCACAAAGTGCTGAGGTGACAACTGACTGACAGCAAACTCCAACCTCTCGCTAATTGAGGGGCAAACGAAGCTAACTAGCGTAAAGCTAATAAGCTAACGACATGGCTTACCCCAGGGCTCATCAGTTTCGTCCGACCGCCATTTTAACAGGTGAAAACCACTTAAAATCTCCTTCCATCCGTTTTCTATAAACGCTTAAGTTCATTAAAATATCGTTGTGTATATATATAATTATAATAACAATATATATCTTCGTTGTAGAAACGTTTTAAGTACTGCACGGTACAGACAAATCGAGTTTAGGACGCGATCTTTCGGTGGCCTCTCATTGGACAAGCGGCGTTACGGCTCCGTGACGTATGCAAAAAAATAAAAATAAAATAAACTTAACGTGCAAACTTTCGCTCCTATCTTGCTCACGAGTTGGAAAGAAATTAAGTTCCCCCATTGGACACGCGCTGGTATTGACGTCAATGTGACGCAACAAAGAGCCAAAAAACGCTACGCTTAGGCCACCATTAATTCATAACCACCGAGTGGCAGCACACAAGTTCTGAGCAAGTGTATTGTCAAAACAAAACAAACTACATTCAACTAAATGGAGGACGTGGTAACTTTGCATGAAGCAGATTGGAATGACCTCTTACAGGTCATAAATAACCATGACCAGGTGAGAAATAATTATAATAATTTGAATAATAACAGCCGAGGGCCGGGCCGCGCTCGTGGGAGGCGGCGGGCGACCGGCTCCGGCTGGCCACACGCACCGGTACGTCGGCGGGGCTCGGCTTAGGGTGCCTTGCCTCTTCCCTGGGATAGGCTCCAGCACGCCCGCGACCCGAGTGAGGATAAGCAGTATGTAAAAATGGATTGACAGATAATCATAATAAAGGAATCTTTTCTTTTTATTTGCTCAAATAACTTGTGGAAGGAATGAGCCCATGAGCTGCTTAATCAAAGTAACTACTTTTTTATTGGGGTATTTCATGCCATACTTACGAATTTTTAAAAACTATTATTCAGTTTTACTGTAACTTTTTTTTCATGATGTGCTTTCTCTATGCTTTTTTTTTTGTTCTTGGTATGTTGCATATTTCCATGATATTTTACATGGGGCATTCAATTGCGCTCATAAATTTACATAACCTGGCAGAATGTAATAATACTGTAATACTATTGCATTGCACTCAAAGACACTTTACAATTGCGCACCTTATTCGTTCAGTCCACAGTCGCACCCGGTGGTGCTAAGCTACTTGTGTAGCCACAGTTGCCCTGGGGCAGTCTGACAATAGCGTGGCATTTCAGAATCGCACAATCGTTTAACAAAACACAGTAATAAAGAAAATAATGATATGGTCCCTCAGTAGTCAGTTTCCTCTAAAATGCCAATATTTCACTACTGTATTTACATTTTCTGCCAGGATGTGTCAACGTATGAGCACAACTGCATTAAATATGTATTTTATTGTTTTGACAGTGGATGTAAAATGTCTACACACCTGAGTCTTATCAGTGTGGCACATCTTGATGTGACAGTATTTGGCCGATTTTCTTTGCAGAAATACTCCAAATCTGTCAAAATTAAATCTGAACACTGATGCGTCCACAGTTTTATTTCCCCTGTCATTTTTTTGTCAACTGAGTGGCACGGTTTATAGTTGACATGAATGGAAAAGTTTTAAATAATTTATCTTGGTCTCATTTTTTATATTACAAAAACCTGGCATTTTAACAGGTGTGTAAACCTTTTGAGTTATGAAGCATATTTGGTAACAGGACCCGAAGCATTTAAAGTTTGTGTTCTACAAGTCACAATACACTGGAATGTTTTACATTTTATATATTATATGACTATACTACATACCATACTATATAATATGTATTTTGTATTTGTCCACAGCAGCCGTGGCAGGTTTCGGCATACCTGGAGACAGTGGCAGCAACCCACCAGTTGCCTGCTCAACAAATTGTAAGTCACCACACTAATGTTGACTCACTAGCGCCCCCACAAGAGTTTAAAAAAAAAAAAAACTCTACCCTCTCATTCGCTGACGACGACGTCACTCATCGGGCCAGGCCCCGCCATTTAAAAGCCACACACGTTCACAGGCACGGATACTACAGTGTACAACATGATGTTGGCGTCCCTAAGCGGACAAAAATAATACCTGCACCTCACATGCATATTTTGTATAATCCACAAAGCATTCAAATATGTATAAATAACAAAATAACTATATGGTCGCTAATTCACATTGGTTCTTAAACAAAACCCCCACGATAAACAAGGGCTTTCAGTAATAACCCAAGAGGAACAACTTGGTCTTGCGTTGACCTGTGACCAGCAGTCCTAACTGTAACTGTGTTGTTTCAGCAGCTCATCAACTCTGCTCCAGGATTGCTGATGGAGGTCCACCCAAATCCTGTCAGAGTCATGTAAGTAACACACGCACACACACTAGTCACAAGTTGTCTGATGTATTTGTGTGTTTGTGTAGAAACCAGCTAATTCCTCAAACCATCTTAGCCCCCACGCTGCCGAATTCCACATCATTGGAATTGACGTAAGATTTCGCCACTGTTCCTCAGTCACCCACACACCGGCGAAACTGAGCTGAATTTTGTTTGGTATTTTTTTTTCCTAATAGACAAAAGAAGAAATTGGTCACGGATGACCGGCCCTATATTAAAAAGCCACTGAACGCCTTTTTGATTTTTTTGAAGGAGCATAGGGCTAATGTAAAAAAAATTTTTAAGGACAAGGACAGTGCAACGGTGAATAAAGTCCTGGGCCAGATGGTGAGTGTGTGTGTGTGTGTGTATATACAGTATTGTTGTGTGTGTTTGTGTGTTGACAGTGTGATTCTGTCCACAGTGGAAGTCACTGACGCTGATACAGAAGGAGAAATACTTCAGGGAGTCAGACCGTTTGAATGAGGAGCATGTCAGGAAGTATCCGGAATGGTCGTGCCGGGATAACTATGTGAGTCTCTCTCAAACACACACAAGCACGACACACGCACACAAAGTGGTGCCTTGAGATACGAGTGACACTCAGACTTAGTTTTCCGAGATACGACCTGTCAGTCAGCCGATTTTTTTGCTTTGACTCGCAAGCGCAAACTTGAGATACAAGCGCTGTATGTTCGCAGCGAACAGGGTTCAGTTCAGTTCAGGGTGTACCCCGCCTCCTGGCGATGATAGCTGGGATAGGCTCCAGCACGCCCGCGACCCTAGTGAGGAGAAGCGGCTCAGAAAATGGATGGATGGACATACCTGATATTATATTTGAAGCCTTGTTGTATTATGTATATGGTCATCTTTGGTAGGTCTTGAAGGATCTTGTGTAAAACAAAATGCATTGTCGACGTTAATATTTCTACAGGTGCTTTGTGCCAGTGTTTGAAGTTACGAGTGTGGTCAAGGAACAAATTAAACTTGCATCTTAAGGCATCACATTTTAGTATATTCACACTGGAGTTGTTTCTGAAGAGAAATGTTTGTTTTTGCACAGGGCAAAAAGAGGAAGAGGAAGTGGAGCAATGTGACATGTAAGGTTTTTAAATAATGATTTTAATACGTTTTTTGTACATTAAGTTTTTGTTGGCTTATTATTTTTTTTATTTTTAAGACGTTCATTTTCAAGAAAAAAAATTGTAAATGTTTTTTAAATGGGAAAAAAATCTAAGTCATGCAGGAATAAAGTTGTACAGTCGTTCCAATATTTTTTAGCATGACTGTATTGTCTCGTATATATTTGTCTTAAAAAAAAAACTTCTCTCGCTATTGTGGCATTTAGCAAATACAATACAATTTTGGCAAACCTAATTGACCTGAAAGAGGAAACGTTTAGTCCGATTTCATGTCAGAGAGTCAAGAAAGAATGCATAATGTGTCTTTTTATAGTCATAGACTGTATATTTTGGAGAAAAATATATGTTTTCAGAGGCGGCAGACCCAGGGGGGAACCGGGGGTACCGTCCCCCCACTTTTTGGCTTGCCTTTGACATGCCACTTTGCACCTTTTATCATGTGTTTTCTCGCTCCATATTTATTGCACTGAGTGGTGCCTACCTGAGCATATATTGCGTATCAGAAGAATAATTACATGGAGCAACCTATCAAAGTGATGTGCATGAAATCTTTAGAGCGTGGTTGCCCTGGTTGTTGGAAGTGCCCCCTAAGCACTGTGCCCCCCAACTCAAGTTGTTACAGCGCCTCTGTGTATCAATCCATCCATCCATTTTCTGAGCCGCTTGTCCTCACTAGGGTCGCGGGCATGCTGGAGCCTATCCCAGCTGTCATCGGGCAGCAGGCGGGGTACACCCTGAACAGGTTGCCAGTAGATCGCAGGGCACATACAAACAAACAACCATCCGCACTCACATTCACACCTACTGGCAATTTAGAGTTGTCAATTAACCCACCATGCATGTTTTTGGGATGTGGGAGGAAACCGGAGAGCCCGGAGAAAACCCACGCAGGCACGGGGAGAACATGCAAACTCCACACAGGCGGGGCCGGGAATTGAACCCCGGACCTCAGAACTGGGAGGCAGACGCTCTAACCAGTCGTCCACCGTGCCGCCGCCTCTGTGTATTTAGTGTTTTTTTTTTTTTTATATGAAAAAAGTTTTATTTTCATGAAAAAAAAAAAAAAAAAAGTAGTGTATGTTGCAGGTCCTGTATTTTGGCTATTTAGAGAGTGGCTCTCTAACATGGACTTAGCATAAAAGTGTCAATTTCTATTTCAAAAAACACCTTGGTTTTGTCATACAAGTGTAGCGGAGATCTTCGCTAGTGACATAGATAACCTTGAGAATTTCGAATGACCTGATTTCAGGGCTCTCTGCAGAAAAACGTCTGGAACTCAGGAATGCGTGGATGATGTTATTCATATTTCACATTCACTGAGGCACCACAGAGACAATATTACATCCCGAATACTAGAAAATGTTTTAAAAATTTTGGACTTAACCCCTCCGCATAACCTGCGGACAAAAATGCAAGCGCTTAGCAAAACTGTCCCTAATGTATTGTCCTTCCCCGTTCTTCTGTGAGGTCTATTGGCGGTTGGCAAACCATCTCGCGGTGGGGGTCTGAAGCACGTGTGCATCTATACCACTCACTGTATATACAACTTCTTGATGATGTACTTTTTTTTAAATTATTATTTTGGTCAACCAAAACACAATTTCATTCGTATACGTTTTCGACAAATTATAATGTTAATGTAACGTAACGTTTTGTCCAGTGTGTTGGCGTCCTTACGTGTACTAATCTGTGTTTGTTTCCTCGTCAGCATCCGCGGCCGTGGTGGAGGCCCCTCGCCAGGCCAACGCGAACGTCAGTCAACAAGACGTTTGTCCATCGACAGACGGCGCAGGTCCAGTCGCTCGGCAAAGCGGGGGTCATCCAGGAGGCCTCCCAACTGGAATCCCTCTCATCGCGATTCCTACTGCCGTCGCGCTTCCCGCCGCCGTCACATTGGAGGACGTGGATGCGGCAGTGGCGTGCACGCTCCCGCTCAGCATGGAGATTGAGCTTGCAAAAATGCTACAACAGCTGGACACACTCCCCCTCTGTGAGTGGCCAGACCTGCCCTTGGACCTATCCTTTGACTGCTGAAGAACTCTAATCAAATATATGTATATAGGTGTTCTTTTTTTTCTATATCAGATTTGTGTTTCTTTTTTAACTGCAAACAGAAATCCAGCAGAAACTTTTTATATCAAATGTTTTTTTAAGACAAAAAATGTCACCGTGCAAACTGAAATCCAGTAGTACCTTTTTACTATATAAAATGGTTTTTTTTGTTGTTTTTTATGACGAAAATGTCACCATCATTAAATCCAGCACTACTTTTTTATCATCAGATTTGTGTTTAGTTTTTTAATGACAAAAATTTCATCAGATGAGCGGTATTTTTTAAATGACATCTAATAGATTGTTATACAATTAGATTAGTAGTAATTGATTTGTATAAAATTGATTTTCCTCCTTTTGTGCCTGCTTCTGTTCCTTGATGACCTTGAAGGCTATACCGGCGGGGGGGTCAATCCCCTGGCAGGCTCGACCATGCTGCGCAGGTTTCAGGGTAGAGGTCAGACGAAAAGCAGCACCTGGCCCTCCAGGTTGGGGTTTGGCCAATAGGCTAACAACCTCATACCGTAAAAAGTGTGTGAGAAACTGTCAAATTTTGTATTAACCAAAGAACAGGAAATGGAAATTCCTCTGCTATAGGATAGTCTGTCTGCTCACTACAATTTAACCAATATCATTCAACATTACAAGGCTTTAATCATTCAAGCAATACCTGTTAAAACTCTGGATATATTGTAGGTCACAATGACCCAAGTTTATAAATCACAGGTGATAAGTGTCAAATGAAATTCGGACGTTGTGTCTTCTATTTGATTTATCATTTTTATTATTGTTTTTGCTATTTTTATTACTATATCAAACTTGAAAATCAAATCAAAGATCTGGAGAAAAAGATTTTTTTTTTTTTTTACAAAATGAAAAACAATGTAAAATGTCTTTCAAAAAGTTAAAGAAATAGTAATACTATTACTATTAAAAATTCAATTATTAAAGTTACAAAATTTGAAAAAATATAAACGCGCTATTTTCTTTTACTTTTTTGATTTTTACAAAATGTGAATTTTTCACAAAAAGTTAAACATACAAAATGTGAAAGATCATACAAAATGTAGAAAAAAATAAATTGTAAAAATTTGAAATTTTAAAATGCTGAGTCAAAAACATTTCAAAGTTTAACAGTTTTACAAAGTGTGAAAATGTCAATGGAAAACATGAAACATTTTTGGTGTTCCAAAGAAACCAAATAGCAGGGTAAATCCACTAGGTGATGCTATTGCTGCGCAAACACCTTCATTTCCCTCATTACCTCCAAGATTCCTTCTTTTACTCGGACTGTCGTTCTGTTCCCAGTTCCCAGCAAATAATGTGAAAATTAAAGCATGTCCCGTTTCTTATATATTGCAAAAGTTATATTTAAACAACCATTTCTACTTTCATAAATTTTAGTGAAAAAATGGATAAGGGTGCATTAGCCCCCCCCCCAAAAAAAATGCTAATCTAATACTTAAGCTCTGTTTATTATCTCTGTAGTTTTTGTCTGTCGTGAACATTGTGTCTTTTCAGATTCTCATTTTTACTTAGGAACCTTCCTATCCTATTCGGGTAAGATGACCAAGAAGTGTGTAGCAAACCCTTCACATTAATCAGTACCAAAGTAACTCTCAGTTTCAAAAAGTTGATGACCTTTGCTTTATTATTTATCCACATTTAAAAATCATACAACTAATAGACACAGACAACATACACAAAAATCCATCCATTTTCTTAGCCGCTACAAGGGTCGCAGGAGTGCTGGAGCCTATCCCAGCTATCCAGAAAATGATGATAAACTCAGCACATGTAAGACATCAAAAGGGCCAAGATGGCGATGCAAAGTGCATGTACGATGTATATCCAAGCTGTCAGAGATATCATCGTTTTGGGCAGAAGAGCTCTTGGACTCTTGCGGGACCCAGTTGTTCCTCTTCCACAGCCTGCTGTACTTGGACGGTGTGACGGGAGACCAACGATGACAGTTCCAGTAGTTCGGAAGACACCCTAAAATGGTGGGAAAAACAAAATGTGAAGCCTCGACAAAATGTCCATTAGGTGCTATTGACTGCATAACATACAGTTGAAAATTCAGACACCCTTTCAGAAAGGGCAAATTAGAGCAAGTAGTGATGAACTATTCATTGATTTTATCCATTAAATTTTAAATTCAAATTTGTCAGGATGATTATTTCAGCAGCTTCTGCAGTTCAGTGTGCCCCCGCTGACATGCACTGCTTCCACTAACAACACAGCTGCGAACAGAGACGAGCTGCTTTTGTAAAAGCAGTCACTGTTGCCAACTGGGCAATTTGGTCGCTACATTTAGCGACGTTTACAATCCTTTAGCAGCCTTAAAAAAAAAATAATCCAGAAGCAAGCTTAATACCTGATAAAAACTACAGAGTAAAAGGCAAGCTAGAGACAGTCGCATTAGTCACATGGTGCCCATTTATACGTTGGAAGATTTTGACCTGAGGTCTCTCCTTCCAAGGTGAAAATATTTTGCCAATGTCACCTTGCCTCACTTGTACAAAGTCTACATGAGAAAAGTTCATTTCAGGTGTTCAATTCAAAAAGTGAAACTAATATTTTACATAGGTTGATTAAACCTAATTTTTGTATTTAAACAAACTTATGTAATGCAAAAAAAAAAACAAAAAAAAATGAATTTGGGGTTTTTGTAAGCTGTAAAATATAATCATAAAAACAATTGTGAAATATTTCACTGTGTGTAGTGAATCTATATAAATAAATATTTTTTTAAATAATTGAAGTAAACTCAGTTTTCCAAAATAAAGTATTTCCATTTTGGGGGGATGCATTTCTGTGTGATCATGTGCCAGTTCTCAACAATAAACTGTAAATTGTGCTTCCAACACTGCAGCTGTGGTTAGCGCTTGGCTTTGACATGATAGTGGTGCCGTGTAGAGAAAACAAAATGGGAGATACAGTAGCTGTTGAATTGTTGTGAGGCCTGTATTACTTTCAATACCAGGGAGGTCCCAGACTACCTCCTTGGTATTGAAAGTATGTAACAAGTATACACCCAATTAAACTGACTTTTCCATCATATGTTCCCTTCCAAAAAAAAAAAAAAAAAAATATATCAATGTGAACCCTGTGTACACTAAGTACTACAACCCCATGAGTCTTTGGCTTGAGCACCCACCCACATAACTGCTGACTCATGTCTTTTGAGGCCCTCTTTATGTCTTTAAGGCACTCCAGAGCGACACGGTTGCCCTCGTGATCTCCTGCTGTGCACTCCCTCAGAAGCGTCTCACTCTCCTTCAAAAAAGCCTCTGCTTTACCTTGGGGGGGAATAAAAGGGGGGTGGGGGGAATGTTTTTATGAGTTTTGACATTCATCCAATTTCACACCACTTAACTTGCAATCATTATTCAGATGTGACTATAGAATGTTTACTATATACAAATAAATACAATATAACACTGACTGAGAAATTCCCGGCCGTCGCCGCCAATGTGGAAGTTCTTGACAGGTAGCTCGTGTCGGGTGGTGTCCACAGCTGAGGCCAAATTTGTGTATGCTTCTGTGAACGGTTTCGCAGCTTCTAACGCAGGCATCAAAGTGGAGATCTGACAGAGTAATCAGATGATGATACGCCCTGAAGACGTCAATAAGCATTCCAAAAAAAAAAACTGGTTAGGTGTTCAAACAAGTTGCTATATGACCTAAAATAAGGGAAGTACAGTCTAAAAGTCAAAAAAAGGATCCAGAACACAATCACAAATGAGGTACCGTATCTTCACGACCATAAGGCGCAGTCTCAGTTACGGGGTCTATTTCTGTATTTAACATATAGATAAAGCGCACCGTGTTATTGGGCGCAGGCTTATACCTTAGCTTAAAACATACAATAGCATACATGCACGCTAAAACATCAGAATCAGACCTCGCCTTGTTTCCGCGGAAACTCAGCTTCGTCTTCTTGACTTGGCGAAGCTCGTTTTCCTGCTTCCTCCACTTGCGAACCATGGATTTGTTGATCTTGAATTCTCTCGCGGCTGCTCAATTCCCATGTTCCTCCGCGTAACTGATAGCTCGCAGTTTAAACTGTGCTTCGTAAGCGTCTCTCTTCGTAGGTGCCATTTTCGGGGGTCCTTAGCCAAACTGATAGTGTTTTGCACAATGCACATACCGGCGCTATACACCTACTGGGGGCGTGCCTTTAGCATCCTCTTTCACGCGCACCCTTCCCCCTTTAACGTCCGCCTTTCCTCTCTCTATATAAAAACCGTGTCGGCAGGAAATGCTCCCAGTCAGTCAAGCGGAGCGCTCATCAAAGTCACAACAACATTTACAGATTTTGGAACTTGATGCACGCATAAGGCGTGCCGCATTATAAGGCGCCCCCCCGTCCATTTTGGAGAAAATGTAAGACTTTTAAGTGCGCCTTATGGTCACAAAAATACGGTAATCAAATCAATTCTCCAATTCGCCTCCCAGTCTGTATTTTTCAGTGTTAGTTGCATTTTCTTTGGCTTTCTTGTACAATTTTTATGTACAGATTTCATTTTTTTCCCTCCCTGCGAGGTGCAAACTATCCAATGGAATAGTTGAAATTGAAATAATACTCTATTTGGTGTTAATAGGCTTTCCCTTCCTGACCTGCAAATCCAGAAGCTCATTGGCCTGCCTCCGCTTCTCCATGAGGAGATACTGGCGCTTCTTCGCCATCACCTCACTGCGCAGCGCCTCCTCTTGGTCCATGGCATGCAGAAGCCTCGCCTCCGCCTTGGCCTTCAGCTTCTCCGTGTTATGCGCCACCTAAAGTCAAACGAAACCGTTCAATCGCACCACATGTTCCTTAAAAAGTAAAAACTCAAGGATGGGGGTCATCCTGGCAGGCGTTCACCTTCGCTGTGACGTAAGTCAGCAGCAACGCTTGCATCTCGATCCACTTCTTATCTTCTGGGTTCCTCTCAGCACCTGCAGTCTTTTCGAGCACTGTTTTATCTTAGAGGTTGACCAGAACGCAATAAGAGGACAGTCTCATTCGTAATAAGAACACAGGCAAATGATTATTCATTATTTTACCTCCAATGACTGACATATCAAAATCAGGCCGAAAGCAGTGTCCGTCAGAGAAGGTCGATTGCAGGACCGTCTTTCCCAACAGTGAAGGCTCATTTTTATGTGACACCTTGGCTGAAAGCACAATAATGCGTCTATTTCAATTAGTCATCACGGGAAGGCCAGCAAATCCGTGTATCATTAGTTCTTTCAATTGGTAATCAAAAAATGTAACTGTTTTTCCATCCAACACAAAAAAAAAAAAAAACATCTCTATATTTCAATTTTAGGCTTGAAATGAAAAAAAAAAACAAATGAAAAAACAGGCCAAAGGACTGAATTTGATTTTAATATTTAATCGGTTGTGTTTAAGGCACCTGGAAGTTTGGTAAGGAGCTTTAGTAAAGATACATTATCTTCATAGCTGCCACAATCGAAAAAAAATAACAACATTTTACTATATGTATAAATAAAGCAATCAAATGATACATCGACTATGTTAGAATTTTGATCTAAGCTTAAAATTTAAAAAGCTGGCTTTTTTTTTTTTTTTTACCTGTTCCCAAAGCTGGCGAGCCCATGGAGCAACGTGGAGGGGTGCCCACTCTAACTTTGGCATGGCTGGGTTTAGGCGACAAGAATCTCTGTGGTAAACTCCCAGAAACATTGCTGAGAGAGTTACTCTGTGGAAGAGAGTATACTCATGGAGATGTACTGATAGCCGATGAGTGGACTTCCTCTAAGAGGTAGCTAGAAAACATTTTGCCCAAGTTTCAAATACTTTATGTATTAAAAAACAACAACATGCAAATTCATTGTATTACCTTTGAAAGAGATGACTTCTCAGCAGCCTGCATGTACCGAGATGGTACGATGCTTCCATTTACTAAATGAAGAGAATTACGATACTTTGAATAAAAAAAATATTGTTTTAATCTAAAGTAACATTGACAATGAAGTGCAGCGTAATAAGATGTCAATTGGGTAGTGGAGTCTCACTTTAAGCTAGCATGTGTGTTGATTTGTACTCACAGCTGGTTACATAATATTAGTGGTGAGCACATTTGTGAATTTCACTATACATTCGCTTCATCAAATACTCTAAAATTGTCCATAGGTGTGAATGTAAGTGGGAAGGGTTGTTTGTCTAAACTGTGTTTGCCCTGCGATTGAATCGCAACCAGTCCAAAGTATACAACGCCTCTTGCCCAAAGTCAGCTGGAATAGGCTGCAGTCCATGTAGTGCACAAAATGGATGGATGAATGGATATATTACTTACACGTTCCAAAAGCCGGCGGGCCCATTGAGCATCGCGGAGGAGTGCCCACTTTTACATTGGCACTGGCGAGTTTGGGAGCAAGTCTCTGTGGTAAACTCGCAGAATCGCTGTTCGGTGGGTTACTCTGTGGCGGGCATGTGGATATGACAACAAACAAGTCAGCAATGTCTGCTGCCTCTCAGCATATACATTAAATTAAATTACATAACTTGTGCTGGACGATGAATCAATTGTGACCCCTCTCGTGACAAGTTTTAAAAAAAAAAAAAGCAACGAGCAACTCTGCGACTTAACTTTAATTCCCGCTGAGAAACAGATAAACATGAGCGAAATCATTTTCACATTGTGTTCCGTATGACAAGGAAGGAGCCCGGTGGAAGGCAGTCACGGAGTCAACCGTGTTGAGCATTGCTCAAGACACGGTACCCATTCATACGTTGCAAAGGCACTGAATTATCCACGCTGGAAACTTTTAGCCCGATGTGATTGTAAGTTGCAGATATTATGCCAATGTCTCCTTGGCTCAGTGATACGACTTTACACAAGGCAGTGAAAGAGTTGACATCAGACATATTAATTCATTAAGGCCAGAGTTTATAGTTTTCATACCCCACCCCCAATCCAAGTAAAGAAAGGTTTCTGAAGAAAAAAATAAAATAAAAGCCCCACGTGATGACTGACCAACACTTACAATTTGTGGGGAAAAAAATATGAAATTGAATTGATTGAAGTTCAGCAATGAAATATGTATTTCTATATTTATACTTACAGAAGCTGATGCAAGTTAAAGTCCAAACTTTATTCAAATCGGATCGAATTTAATTTAAAGCCATATCACCCCGCCCTAAATAGAACCTACCTTCGAAACAGACGTCCTCTCATCAGCAGCCTGCAAGGATTGAGACTGGGCAAGGACTCCATTTGCTAAATAAGCAGAACGACAGTGTAAAAACATTAACACTTGTAAGAAAATGCCACGTGAAGTCTCATTTAAGATGATGCGTGTGCGGTATCCAGCAAATTGCAACTGCGAAGTGTCGTATCACGTTCGAAAATGAACATCACACACAGGAACTATTTTACGCAACACCTACATTTGGCGGCAGTGCGAAGGGGTTTCTTCCCAGTTGCATTCTTGTTGGTTTTACGGGCGCCGTTGACACTTTTTAAACTGGAAAACAACGATAGACACTATGATTTCGGTTACGATGAAAACGTTATTTATAAACTCTTCATTTACGATATACGATACAAAATAGGAAGAGTAGGTAGAAACACAAAAAAAGAAAACACCTTTTTCCATCTGCGGAGGAACTTTGAATGGTGCTTGTCGTCCTCCTGGACGCCATATTGACGTTTTTGTTTTTTGGAAGAAGCCCGCCCTGCTCGTCAAGTTTATACGCCGAGAAGAAACAAGAAGCATCGTATAGGTTCCGCTTTTCTTTTTTTGACGGAAGCTTTAGGCGGGGACACCTGTAGCGTAATAATGACCTTCTCGGCTTTATCTGTTAATCATACATATATATACACAAAAGATCATTCACTTATCGATTATTGATAATAGTGAAAAATGAAATACACACTGACTAATTTGACACGTGCCTTGTAAACACACCATAGAGTAAGGAGTCTAGGGTTCAGGGTACAGGGCCATATGTAGCTCTTTCCTCCTACTTCTACTGTAGAAGTAGAAGTAGGAGGATTAATTAATAAACATGTTAATTTGAATTAGGTCTTTCATTTTTGAAATGTATTTCTAAATTTTAAGATTATGGTGCTCTTGTAACATTGAAACTTTTTTGTTGTTGTTGTCGCTCAAAATATACGTCACAAGTTGTGATGTGTGACAAATGGCGTCAAAATTTATTGAGCTATCGGTAGGCAATCCAAGAAAAGAAACGTTTCTGAAGAAAACAAAGTGTTTAATAATACGTGCTACATGAACTAAAGTCAAAACAAACAGCACTCATGCCTCACATATGACAGTTAACAATTGTGTGCCCTGATGTGCTCAAACTGTATGCTGAGGTTCAGAGCAAAAATCACATTAACCAGGTAAAATAAATATTTTAATTGGCTATTGTTTTGCAAATATATATTTTCTAATAATTATTTTTAAAAAAAAGTAATTTTAAAGTCAAGTTGATACTGATCACATGCTCCACATAAGATAAAATGATGATGGAACAGAGAAGCAAACGGCATTTTTGGTTTGCTGTAGGGCTCAGTTGTTCAAAAGCTGTAATCTGGATCAATATTTTCCTGGTTTTGAAATCCTTTTTTTTTTTTTTTAATCCCAGTTGCTCAAAGCAAAGTTGGATTATATCAGCCTGATCCAGATCAAAATTTTCAAGATTAATTAGAATGCATATCACAGTGAAGGATACTAGGTGTGTGAAACAAAACAAAAATAAAAAAATATTTTCAAAATTGGTACAATAGTCAGCATTCTGTGTATTTATTTAAAGAAACAAAAAGTACAGAAAATACAAATACAGTACCTCATTTTCATTATCTTTTACCAGTAAGACCATACGTGTACCACAAAAAAATGCAAAATAAAAAAGCAAATATACATTCCATGTGCTTTAAGTTGAAAGTTAAAATTTTAACTTTGAAACATTAAAAATCAAGGTGTGCTATTGAGTGTTTCGGAGTTCTGAAGAGGTATTTTGCATTCCTCAACTACTTGTGAATGAAACCTCAAGGAGTTTGCAACATAATACTTGCTTGTATTGTCCTGCACAATAATGCCACGAAGCAGAATGTCGCTCTCTGTGATGATCTTTAATCTCGTAAATGCTCTAAATTTCCTTCTTCAACATTGCAACATTCCTCAAATCTTTCCCCACCACAGAAATTCCCATCGGGATCAATTTTACTGAAAAGCTTCCGAGATGGCCTCTGAGAGTTATGGTAGTATCAAGCAAGCCTTCCGGTTCTATAATGTTATGTCTCATCGTTTTTAAGTTTTCAATTTTTTATATATATATTTCTAATATTTATTTTATTTTTTAGGTTTACTTCCTAACATCTTTTCTCAACGTCATGGTGATTGCCTCCACTTAGCAACGGGCAAATTAAGCTTTTGTGAAGCACTTGACCCACTTCATCAAGTTGTTTGGAAAATGGGTTCAGTTCTTCCAGCTTCAGGTTTAGTGATCTCGCCTGAAGTGGATTTCTGTCCCATTCTCCTGTTTATAGTATACGCCTGTCCTGTGTCAGATCGTCTTGTCTCCTGTCACATCTTTAACCACCCATTGTCCTAAGCTGGACTCCCCCCCATGTTACCAAGAGTCCATGCTTTTGTTTCTTGCGCTTCCTGAGTTTGTTGTTTGTTTGTTTGTTTACGCCTCCAATTTCGCTGCAACTTCTTTTTTTTTTTTTTTTTTTTTAATTGTGATGGGCAGATGAAACCCCATGATTCACTGAGGTTTTTCCAGCCAATTGCATCGCTAAATGGTTCAATACTAATTGAAACACTGAATACTGTTTATATATTTATATATATTCAAATCGCGCTATCAAAGTAATCAATTATTCAAATAATCATTCGACCATTAGGTATAAGATAGTTGGGATCCAATATGTGCATGAGCTCCCATAAGTCAAAATCCTCCACAATGGACAATGGCAAAGAGACTTTTGTTACTTAAGACAAAGTCTTAACGAACAAATTGTGTGGTGATCCCCGCCTGTCTGAGCTGCTCTCGGCCAACACGAGAGACAATGGCAAGGTAGCGGGTGTGGCCTGGGAGGAGTCTGGAGGAAAAGGATTCCTATAACCCTTTCATTGATATGAAAAAAAATGAGTGTAAGTGCACCCAGAAGTTAAGAATAGTCCCATGTAAGACTTATATTGGTAATGTATCCAGTGATATGGTAAGTACAGTATCGTGAACCCCGTATGTTGTGGGGCATACGTTCCAGATCCGCCTGCAATAGATGAGAATCTGTGATAGAAAGACAAATCTAGAATAACTTTTTTAAACTTTAAACACACTTCAACTTATGAAAATGCTCATCGTAAATGTATTCGAACACAAAAAAAAAACCACAAAGCATAAACTGTATTGGAATTGTAGTGTAGGGTGGCGTGTGATGTCCGGCTGGGAGCTGTGGCCGACAGACGTGTGCAGAGACATTTTTGGGGTCAGGGGCTCTGGCCAAAACAAAGGGCACAGACAACACAGTCAATTATACGACAATTAAAAAGGATTTGAATGGAGGCTACAATGTATATAAAAAGTCAACACACCCCTGTTGAAATGACAGGCTTTTGGAAGAAGAAGCGTGGGCCTGGGGTGCAAGGCGAGATCATATGTAGAATTCTTATAAAGACTCAGACGCTCGTTAGATTTCAAAACACTTTGGGTGAAAATGATGACAGAGAGGGGAATATTTCTTTTAAATATTGATGAATGAAGAAAAATGGGCTGCAGCAAAAAGGCATTTTTTTTACTCAGGACAAAAGGCCAGGTGCTTGAGCACCAGCAAGTGGCTATGTATGCACGTGCCTGGTGGGCAACAGCCGCGTGAGCGTGAGCGTGCTCATTTTGTTACTGTTCTCCCAGCTCCAAAGTGAATTGGTGACTGTGGCTCTTCTTTCCCACATGTGAGGGCATGACATTATACTGTAAAACAAAACAAAAAAAAGATTTAAAATCTGCAATACAGCGGAGGTGCGAACGATAAACTGCGATATAACTGAGGAACACTGTATGACATGACGATGACGTGTACGATGAATTGCACTCATTGCAGAGTCTCTGGGACTGGATTCATCCTGACCTTTCACAACTTAATGAATTTCAATGATTAAAGGTTGACCCTTTGTGTAAAGGCCGAGCCATCTCTCAGCACCAACCAATGCCACCAAGACTCATTTCTGCTTTGAGGTGACAATAAGCACAGTTAATCAAAGCAAATATCTTATATTCTGTGACATCTTGTAGATTGAATTATAATATTTGAATAGACTTGGGTTGTTTACTTTATTCTCTGGTGTATAAAGACATAGTCAGAGAGAGTGGGTGAGGAGAAGAGTGAACAGTGCATACTCAAAGACAGCAGCGTAAGGAGACATGAGGTCACTGAAAGAAGGTCCTTGTCTGGATTTTTTTTTTTTTTTTTTTTTTTTTCAACACCCCCTTACCTTGCTCCGAAACTGTGACGTCCAATAAAGTAGTGATTCTGAAAATTTTGGGGTCCAGGGACCCCTTACAGGGGAATTTTTTCCCCAAGGACCCCATCATCATCCTAACCTTACTACCTATATGCCATGGATTTTAAAAAAAAACATTTTTTAGTCTCAATTTAAATATTAATGACCTGTTTAGGTTCCACCAAACTCAAATAAATCAAATTACACCGGTAACTTGACTTAGGAGTTGAATTTGTTCCATGACCAAGCTCATAACTCAATTTATCAAATTATTTCCCCAATTTAAAATGAATTGAATTACCATTTATCTGTTCCAGCCACTGAAAAAATACACCACAATATTTGTGTTCTGGTTTTAATAAAGAACAATAGCACAGCTAATTTGTAAAATCTATAAAAATAATAATAAAAGAGAATGTAAAGAAATAAAGTACAGACTATGTAGGTATAGCAGTCACCAAAGATACCACATACTGTACACAGTACTGCGGACCCCCAAGTCATGGCTCACAGACCCCTGAGGGTCCAGGGCCCCAGTTTCAGAACCACTGCAAAAAGCTACTTGTTGTGTCACTGTGACCTCATCTACACCTGCACAATATACTAAGATCCCATAAAGGAAAACCTGCCTTTAAAAAGATTATGCTCAGGTATTAGCAATATACTTACTGTTTATTTATAAAATACATTTGACATATATAAGGCCGATTTCTATCCTGAGCTTTTCATAGTGTGCCTAATAAAGTGACCTGTGGCTGAATGTGATTAAATAGTACACACCCATGCCCCGGCTCCTCCTCCCATTGCGGTAAAGCAGTTACTCATCACTGCCCAGTCTGCTCGTCTGGTCCACATAGCCTTCCAGGAATGCCTGCCTTATGTGGGGGAAAAAAACAACTGGAGGCATTTATGTCGGAGCGCTACCACATCACGCGGATCTCGTCACATCTCACAGAAGCACATGCTGTTGTGTTCATGCATTTATCCAATGTTTTTATTTTATTAGTCATTTACAGTGGATTCAGAAAGTAGTAGCAGTTCAATTTTTGTGGATCTAGCTGTACGCTGAAATTTTGTACATTGGTTTTCCCTCCCTATTGTATTTTATTGTTTTATTTGATTGCATTCGATTTGATTTTGTTTTATTTTATTATGTTCAATTGTACAGGATTTTAAATTGATTTACTGTATTGTATTGTATTTTTTATTGCATTTTAGTTTGTTTTGTTTATTTGACTTTTTATTGTTTATTTTATTGAATTTTATTTTGCTTTTTATTGTAATGTATTTTATTTATTGTATTTTATTTTACTGTTTTATTTGATTTCATTAGGCCATTGTACACTGCAACGACAATAGAAATTCTAATTCTATTTCTGTGGTTTTAATTTATTGTTTTACTCTATTGTCTTTATTGTATTTTATGGTATTGTATTAGTGTTTTATTGTATTGTATTGCACTTTGGTGCATTTGATTTGTTTTTGTTTTATTCTATAGTATTTTATTTTGTTCCATTACACTACATAATTTCTTTTATTTTATTGTTGAATTTTATTGAATTAGATTTTATTGTTGGATTTAATTGTGTTTTGCTATTTTTGTAGTTTATTTTATGTTGCTGTGTCTTGAATTTTACTGTGCAGTTTAGTTTTATTTGATTGCATTTTTGTGTGTATTATTGTATTGTATTATACTATATTTTATTTTATTGTTTCACTGTAGCGTATTTAGCATTTTATTGTATTTTGATCGAGTATATTTTATTGCTTTTGCTGTATTGTGTTCTATTTGATGGGGTTTTATTGTATTTCTGAACACCTGCTGTGACTGGGAATTATTTTCCCAGTGAATTCTCAGAAATGGAATCCATTAAGAAATGTTTACACTATGACTGGATGTATGAAAGGAATTTAAAGGAACGGTATCTGGAAAGGCACAAAACCTCAGAGTTAGGCCCTAATCACAGCCTTGGCAAGTTGGCCCGCAGCCTTCTTTTTCACCTCATTCACGTGGCACTCATTTCCTAAAATTGTAATTGGACAGCTTATCCCGGACCGACGTTTCCTCACTCGGACGTTCGTTCCGCGCGGACGATCCTGGAGCCTGTTGGAGGTCACAGAGGAGTTCACCTGGAGGTGTTTGTCCAAGCAGAAATGACAAGACGACTTAGTACATCTTCAGTGTCAGTAGAGGTCAAACGTTGATGTACCTGTGTTTATGGTGCAATCGCGCTCAGTAGACTGTAGACCTCCGCCAAGGCCGGACAATCCTTTGAATTGGCTCGAAATTGTACACCATGATACATACCACATACAGTATGGTTGAAGATTATCATTACGTTTAAGACATCAGGCACTGGGAAATTCATGTAGAAAAATGTAGTGTCTCATAATGTTAACTGATAAAAGACAATTCCTTGAGGAACACTTTTATCTAGATCTGTAACAAAATGTAATGGATTCCATCCATCCAGAGTGGCTACCTTCATGCTGCATCCAGTATTGTGAATATACAATATGTTGACATGTATTTATGTAAATAATCTGTTAAGGATCCAACAAGGAAACAATGGACAATTGTTTAGGAAGACCTGGATTTCTACTTCCAGTTGGTGTACTGTATACTATTATATTTTACAAATATGGTCCATCATTTTCAGGCATGTTAACTATGATTTCATTATTTCGAGAGTTGTTTTTTTTTCCATTTTTGTATTTTTTTTTTCTAAATTGTGTAGTTGAATTTCTTACATGCTAGGAATAAGCTTAACTAAAACTAGAGGCGGACTACACCCAGAAATGGTTATCTATCGCAGAGTGACTGTTTAGGCTGTTACAATGTGAATTACCACACTACTAATGGCCAAATTAATGAAGAATGCGTGAGTGGCTGGGGGTGAGCTGTGGCTGACAGCAGCTTCTGCGTGGGTGTGTATACGGGAAGAAAAATACAGAGAAAAACAAAGCACTTAAAAAAGGGCAAATGTGAAATGCGATATAGCGGGAGGACACCGTATTGACGTATGGTGCAGTTTTGATTGAGCCCTGTGAAATCTGCCTAGCAACAAGATGTCAGGCTAATAGATCACACAAGCAGGAAAAATTATAATTGTATTGTTGCTCCATTAAATTCAATTTTAACAGAATCAAATATAGTTTTGCTGTGAACATTTTTATAAATTTTCGAGGTGAGCACAGTGTCCGTGATGGCTCTCTGTCAACTGTGTGAAAGTTTGCAAATCACAAACGTGCATCATACGAGCAAGCATGACTATGTGTGTGTGTGTGTATGGGTGAGAACCATGGGCAGTGCTTTAGCAGGGCAGTGTAGCGTGCAGTGCAGGAGCCAGCAGAGGCGGCCCAGGCGAGCGCAGCCCCCGCTCCCCTGGTAATCCCTGCGTTTTCAGGAGCCCTGGCCCGTACTTGATGAGCTTGAGCAAGAAAAGGTTGCGCTCTGGCGTGTGTTTCTCCCCATGTCACTCTCTTTCTGTCTCTCACTCTTTTATTCACCCTCTTTTTCTCATGCACCTCCCCCCCCCCCCATCCTGTCCTCGTTCCCTGGAGCCACTTTTGCGAATGAGTGGCTTCCAAGTGTTAACTCAGCAACTTTAGTCCACCCCACTCACGCATCCTTCTAGTTCTCATCACATGTCAAAGTGTCCTTTTTGGAAGAATACTCAAAATTAAATCTCTCGAAATCGAATGAGTCTGGTCTGGAAGTATAATCAATCTGCACGACATGCTGTGATGCCTCCAAAAGAGAAAATGTTATTTTCTCAGAAAACAAGCGATGCTCTTTGTTTAGGTTAACTTGGGGGTGTTCTAGGAGTCTTACTGCGACCATCTAGCTACTCGTAGTTGTTAATTTATATAATATGCCAAAACCACATTGAATAGTTATGACAGTGCATGACATGCGCAAAAAGCTCAGAAAGAATAAAGGGACAGGGTTGCTCAATTATTACTTCTACAACCGTCTATCTACCTGTCGAGTAGTCACAAAAATTAATATTCAAAAATGACCTTGAAATATTCATGACAATATGCTGTTATGTCTATAAATTGAGTTGACCATGGAGTTACTCCATTAGTCCTTCTGCAACCAACACAGTGGCTATAGTGAATATAATATGCCAAGAACACCTTGAATAGTTATGACAGTGCATGACAGGCTGGGATACCTTGAAAACAAAAAAGGATTTTCTCATTTTAAAAAAAAAGATGCCCTTTGTTTAGTTTCCCTCAGGGTTGCTCCATTGATCCTTCTACTCCCATCTGTCCCATTTATCTCGTCGTCGCTACCATGAATATGC
Source organism: Phyllopteryx taeniolatus (assembly GCF_024500385.1). NCBI lineage: Eukaryota > Metazoa > Chordata > Actinopteri > Syngnathiformes > Syngnathidae > Phyllopteryx > Phyllopteryx taeniolatus. Next base: position 10,199,390 of record NC_084508.1, read on the forward strand.
AAAACCACCTTGATTAATCATGAAAGTGTATGACATGCTGTGATTCCTCAAAAACAGAAACAAACAAAAACACCTTTTCTTGGAAAACAAACAGATACCCTTTGTTTAGCTGTTTAGTTGCTCAACTGGTCCTTCTGCAACCATCTGTATTGGTAGTCAGCATAGTGACTACAATATGCCAAACACCTTAAGCAGTCATGACACTGCATGATATGCCCTACAAAACCGGAAAGGATTTTATTTTTCGGGAAAAGAATAGTGCCATTTGTTAAAATGAACTCAGCGTTGATCTATTGGTCTTTCTACTGCCATTTATGAATCATCCAAAAGTCGCTATAATGAATATGCCAAATCTGCCTAAATATTCATGACAGTGCATAACATGCTGCAATGGCTAAAAAATAAATAAATAAATAAATTGGGTAATAAATCGCTTTTTTTTTTTTTTTTTTTGGGGGGGGGGGTATTCAAGAAAAGGAAACCCAGATTAGACCTTGGCAGATAACGTCTCCAATGTGCAAAAAGCAGAGAGGTAAGTCAAGGTCAACGTGTATCAGAATGATCGGAAAATAAATATAGCGAAGGAAAAGCTCATCATCCAAAGCATACCGCATCATGGAAGCAATGTTATGACATTTATGGATTCAGGGAAGAATGAATTCAGATAAGGGCGATTTTGTGTTCTCATTCCATACTGTATATGCTCCAATATCATACAGCAATGCAATACTGTACATACTGAATAGAACTTCAAAGGCATTAATCATCATCACTGCTCCACTGTAGGTGCCCGCTTCCCGTCATCCTGGGTCCGCCAACACAAAGTAACCCCCCCAGAGATGACTGGACCCCCTCCCAACTCGACCACTGCTCAGTCAGACAACACTAAGCCCAGCTAGCTACTCACAGCCAGTGGCTAACAGCTTCAGACAGGCGTGGGAGCAGGACTGTATCCAAGCAGGATCTGCCCCCAGAGCTGCCAGGTCAGCCAGGACAAACAGGGGCTCAGACCAGGAAACGGGCCCTCTGCCTCGGGGCCCGAAGCCCTCTTGCTAATCCCCCTCCCACAGCACCCTCTCCAGAGCCTCCCTATACCTCTCTGCACCTCAACACTGGCTATTTCTCTCTGGTCCATCCAACTACTGACCATTATTCAACAGTTAGGTCCAACCAAGCAATTTAATTGAACGACAGTCATTCCACATGTGCTGTTTTACAGTACAACAGCACTCGGACTTTTAAAGTGCACATATTTTGCCAGCCCAACTTGTTCTAGTATTTGGTCTCGTAATCTTGTCTCTATAATGCCTCAGTAAACATGTAAAATATGAATTAAAATCATCCATGCATTCCCAAGTTCCAGAGTTTTTCTTCTGCTGAGAGGCCTGAAATCAGGTCATTTGAAGTTCTCGAGATTTATCTTCATCACTCGCGAAGATCTCCACTTTCCTTTTCCGCTCCCGAGCTAGCCCTGTCAACATATCAAACACGTTTGCGCTCACAAGTGGCTCTTCTACATGGAGGCAAGCAATCAGAGGAAAGGGGGCGGTCTTAGCCAAATATAGGCAAAGTGGATACAAAGCTGGGTCAAACAGAAGTGACTGTCAGAGGGGTCTTTTCTGGACTCTCGTATTACAAAACCAAGGTGTTTTTTAAATGAAATTGACACTTTTTTGTGAGTTTTTATTAGGCCGATGAAAAATCACCACTGTTGGTCAGCCTCTTCTACGAAGCGAACAATGGGGCAACTTGGATCAGAGACCAGTTAGCTACTATCACTGCCAGTCGATTGTGAAAAATAATTTTATGATTTTTGGTTTTCTGATAAGTACAGTACGGGGAAGGCTAGATCGCCCTGATTGTAAGATTAGCTGGATGGTGGTGATTAAGGCAAAACACGGTAAGTAAACCTTATCCCTGTGAGCTTGTTTCCTCTGGCTCTGTCAAGGCATTTAGTCCTTCTCGAGCGAGGATTAAACACGAAGACCACGACACACAGCCACAGTACAATTGCACTTGTGCTGTTAAAACAGCACACGGTGGTAATATTTTGGAGACGAGCGTAAAGATGGCAAACAATGAAAATGAATAAAAATAAAACAAGAATACAACTGTTAAATATCTTCGAGTCACCAGCAGCTTGCTAGTTAGGTCAATAGCTAGCTGGCTAGTGATAGTGTTCAAATGCTGCATTACATCACTGGTTGTGCGAAACAACATATTTAACAGTGTTGTTGTTAGAAAGCTGATACAAACCTACCTGCCAAAGTCAGCTGCCAAAAGTGACTGTTGACTGTTGACAGACTCGTATTTCAGTGGTTGCACTGTTAACGAAAGCAGTTGCTGGACTATTTGTGTTGGTGGAGCCGATTAAACAAACAAATCATAATTTGTTGTTGCTTATACTGCTAACAAATAAATGGCGCTTCTACAACTGATCTTTACTCACTGATGGCCAGTTTCTGAAATTTGGCTTTGCGCTGTTTTACAAAACATTAGATTTATGTTTGACAGTCAAAATATTGTTTAAACTTGCAAAAAAAAAGCTGTGAATTTATGAGTTTTCTCTCCCTCATCGGTGAAATATTGACACAGATTTCAGACTTGGCCCTGCAAGTTCCTCTTATCCCCAGCAATTATCTTCATCCCTGCATCTGCTTAAATAATCAATTAGAAGTGTTGTTGCACTGCTGCATTTAAAGGCTGTTGTCTGCATATCAGTTGTGTGCAGAACCGTGTTTTCACTTGAAAATCCGAAAGACAACACGTCTGGTTTCCGACCAGGACACTGTTTGATGATCACTTTCGGAAAATGAAAATGAAATGGAGGGATATTTACTTTTCTTCCCCAAAAGCTTTGATAGCTCAATTGCTTGTTTTCAGTGGCTTGTTATTATTTTTCAATTGCCGTATTGTCCGTCGAGTTTGCAGTAGCACAGAGCAGCTCTGCGAGTGTTGTTTCTGCTCTGAGTATACAGCCGCCATGCTGGGAGAACGGCACAGTGACAAGGACCTCAAAGTAGCACTTATTTTACTTTACTTAATTCTTACGTTCCATCACTTCTCACAGGCCGATATTGTACTTTCTACTTCACAAGATGCCCCCATTTGCTATAATGAAGAGAACACAACGAGCTTTTCATAGAGCTTTTTTGTTGTTTTTTTTTTTAGTTTCTAACGATGTCCAGTGACCTGAGGCAATCAAACATTGGACGGAAAAAAAATCCACAAATCCACCCATATGTGCAGTATTAATCATGTACTGTTTTGAATCCTTGGCAAATGTTTTCGATGAACTGAATTTGTATTTTTTCCAAAAGACTGCAGGACGTTATGAGGCGATCATGGAAAAATATTGTACATATTTAAGTAGCTTAATTTAACACAATCCTGAGTATTCTATGTAGAACATACGTATGCATGGTTTGAGAAAGGGAATTCATTGACAGAACATTTGGCAAAATGTAAAAACAAATGAAAATAGCGAAAAGAATTATCATAATTTTAATCTCGTAGCACATTTTAGAGCATTTTACCACTTTCTTCTGTTATTTCCTGTTTAAAGACACACATTAACCAAATAAAGATACACTAACTCCAAATGTGGCAGTTTTGGGGTGAATTTACTACCTTAAGTTATTCGAACAACATATTTAATGCAGCAAATAAACTTACGTGTGAAAGCATATTTCGCGGAGTAATTTCTTTAACGTTTTGCGAAAACAAGAAAGAAAAACGATTCAACTCCACAATACAAACTGATAAATGAATACCTCTTTTCTCGCCATTACCCTTCTAAAGCCATTTCAATATGTTGATGTCATTTTATTTAGGGGATGTTTGCATTCAAGTCATTGTGAAGGACTGTATCTGCCAGTGCTGACCATTTCAGTATCATATCAATCCAGATAATGCAAACGCCAATACATCACATGCATTTTTGTTTTCTATAAGGACTATATGCCCAAAGATAGGCGACAATGTACCAAAAAAAAAAAAAAAAAAAAAAGACAACTGTTTTTGTGCAGCTGCAACCTCGTCATCAGGGAGCTAGTTGCGTCATTGCTCCCCCCCCCCCCCCCCTTATAAAACTGTCAGCGCCTCTGCATCTCACCTGGAATGACACCCAGCGCCCAATACAGGAGGACACTACACAAGCTCTAAAACCTATTTCCAATATAGACTCTTGAATTCCTCGTCTTCTATGAATCTGGCAAACTACTCGTACTACTCTGGCATGTGCAACATGACCGCCGAGACGCAGCACTCTCCCGCAGAGGTCAGCCCGGTGGTCCTGTCCCCCAACGTCAGCCTGGACTCGCCGCTGCCCCCCTTGATGCTGCAGGCGGCCCGCTCCAAGGACGGCGTCCTGATCAAGTCGGAGCCGCGGGTGAACAGCCCCGACGCCGACGACGGGATCGTGCTGGGCCAGACGGATCAGGAGCACCTGCCCACCGGCAGCCGCCGCAGGAAGAGGCCGGTGCAGCGGGGCAAGCCCCCCTACAGCTACATCGCCCTCATCGCCATGGCCATTGCCAACTCCCCCGAGAGGAAGCTCACCCTGGGGGGCATCTACAAGTTCATCATGGAGCGCTTCCCGTTCTACAGGGAGAACTCCAAGAAGTGGCAGAACTCCATCCGTCACAACCTGACTCTCAACGACTGTTTCGTCAAGATTCCAAGGGAGCCCGGCAGACCGGGGAAAGGCAACTACTGGACTCTGGACCCCGCCGCCGAGGACATGTTCGACAACGGAAGCTTCCTGAGGAGACGGAAGCGCTTCAAGCGCACCGATGTGAGCACCTACCCGGGTTACATCCAGAGCTCCAGCGCCTTCACGCCCACCCCGATGGGCAGGCCCCCCTATGCGAACAACCTGTACGCGGGGATCGGCTCCGGCTCCGGCTCCGGCTCCGGCTCCGGCTACGGTCCCCAGCTCGCGGCCTCGTCCCAGCACCCGACCATGCTGCATCACTACCAGACGTCCGCCGGGGTGTGCCAAGCGCAGCCCCGCATGTTCAGCATCGACAACATCATCAGCCCCCAGACGATGGGGGAACTCAACCCGCAAGCTCTGCAGTGCCTCAGCGCGGGCGACCTGGCCGCCGTGACCTCCAGCTGCTCGGTCACCGGGGCTGACCCTTCGGCCTGCTTCCAGACCCAAACCATCAACCAGTCCGCCAACATGTTGAGCAGAAACAGCAACATCCCCTCCTACCCTTATTCCTCCCCGGCCTCGCCTCCCAACCTGACCGGCATGGCCCAGTCTGGCTTCTCCCCCGGCAGCTCTCAGATGTACTGCCCGAGCAACAGGCTCTCTCTGCCGGCTCTGCGGCCGAGCGCCTGCGCGGAGCACACGGAGCAGCTGCTGGGCCTCTCGGGCCCCATGAACACTTACAACAACTCGTACATGAGGCAGGCCAACTTTGCACCGGGACTGGAGCGATACATGTGACAGCCTGACTTTTTTTTTTTTCCTTCTTCTAGGGAATCATCACATATCCTCATCAATATTTCAGCATAACTAATTTGACTGGAAAAGGATCAAGCCTTGCGATCAAACATTCCACTTTTTCCAAGCCATTTATATTTTTGACACATTCCATGACGTTTCCTCGTGTGTGTTTTCATTACGTTTGAATGTAATTATGTCTTTGTTTTCAAAACTTTTTATCAGTCTAGTAGTCTGAAATAAATGCCTTTTTTTTTTTTTTTTTTTTACTAAATTGGCCTTGTACCGATGACGGTTTCATTATACTTTATGTAGCCTACACATAATTATTGTTATATTATAGAATATAAGATATTCATGTTTTGGATTAATTAGTTATTAACCTGGGGGTTACGCGATATTTTAAAAAGTATACTGCACAAATAACACGTTGAAGAATAAATAAGTCACTATATTACAGTCCGAGAATATGTGGCATGCCTGCAATATACAGCCGAGTGCGGATTGAATTTCTTCTTGAGGGATATTTTTATAATAAATACAAAATCAATGTAACATTATTCATCCCCAAAAAGCTATCCAAAAAAAACCAGCCACACAAATCCTGCAATATGTCAGGCTCCTTACAACTCAAAATCTCTTAGACGTTAAAAATGTCCAATTGAATAAATATCGGCTGCTGTAATTGAATTTGTTATATTGGAATTTTAGCTGTACTGAGTTATTGACTTTTGCAGCCGTGACAGGATCATTCCTGAAAACAGCAACCAGTTAAAACTTCCGCCATGAAGCAGCAATTTGCATATTCTGCGTAATTATCATAACTGATAAATGTATGTTTATGGATTATTAAACGGTGATATTCATCTCAACGGGGCGGGGGGAAAAAATCAAAACAGAGGAAATTATAATGGAAGGTAGCAGGTTTCTGAACTGGCCACTCTGCAGTATCATCGCAGGCTAATATTTGTATTTCTTTCTGACTGTAATCCGCCCGGTTCTATATGCTTCTATCACATGAAAAATAAACAATATTGTAAATAAATCTATCAAAGTGCAAGAGATACAAACAAACCTCTTGACCAAAAATGGCATCCCTTGAGTGAAGGGTGCGTTGTGCAGCGGAGGATTCGTTTAAACCTGCGACAAGGACTTTGTTTTTTCATACCACGTCAACATCATTTTTAAAATGTGAGCGACCCCACATATGCAGTAAGAGGCCAAAATGATCATTTTTTGTCTGAATAAAGTCTCAACTTGCTTATTAGCGGGTCTGCTAATACAAGCAAACGCACAGTAAACATTTCTGATTCTTCATATTGAGACTGGGACAAACGGCCTTCACTACTTTTCTCCTGCATGTAACAGATATTCACACTTACCACTATCCCATTTTTGTCTTTCCTTCAACCCCTTGTTTTATTTCTTTTTGCCAGCAACAGCTATTGATATGGGCCAATGTCAGGCGTTTCCTGAGTCCCTCTTCAGTTTGGGGCCCCAGGCAATCGCCTGGTTTGCCCTGCCCTGTTCCGTCCGTCACTGGTGTAGTGTAATCCAGACGACAAACACAACGACAATCGCGATTCTCCTCAGAACGAGAAGTCTAGCATAGTACCGACATTGACCAGTGGGAGGCACCATGGCGCCACAGGTTATTCAGACTGACGGAACATACAAGGAAGGAGTAGTAGTAGTTGCAGAAGAATTGAAATAAGATAGACTAACTATTTATCTGCTAACCCCGGCGATTGCAAACTCTTCTCGTCGTTTTTATTGAGAACGCGCAACACAAACAGTCGTTACCCTATCCCCTTCTCAATTGCCAAATCGCGGAGTCTGTGCTTGGTGACCTATGTCTACAACACGCAAAAGGATTTGCAATGGAGTTTAACATTTACGATCGTTCACCACGACTGCTTTCTGAGCACAGTGAGCAGAGGAAAAAATAACTTCAGGGGGCAAAAATGCATATTTTTGGAACATGGGCGGAGAACATTAAAACTTCACACAGGAAGGCCCGGATTCAAACCCCAACCTCAGAACTGTGAAGGTGATGTTCTAAGCCAGGGGTGTCAAACTCATTTTTGTCACGGGCCACATCGTAGTTATGACTTCCCTCGGAGGGCCGCTACAAGTGCGAACCCATATAAATGAAAGATTACCTCATATACTGTAATTACATACAGTATACAAAACACATTGATGAATAACCAGTTTTGAAATCAGAAGCCAATAAATACATGTTTTTCGACGATTACAACTCTTTTCAAAGTGGGATTGGTAACAAAAAAAAAATGTTTGCAAATATCTCAATGGGATTACACAAGAACACAACGAGCAATTTTGATTCGCTTTCGCGGGCCACATAAAATGATGTGGCGGGCCGGATCTGGCCCCCGGGCCACCAGTTTGAGAGCTGTGTTCTAAGCAGTAAACAACATCTTTATTATTGTGATTCTACTTTGCAGTGGTGTACAAACGCATTGCATCATACTGAGAGCTGGCGCTAACACTTTTGGTTATTTTCATGGAGGATCCACTGCACTGCAGACACATTTTTGACATACTGGCTTTGAGCAGCAGAGGACGCCCTAACCTCACAAGTAAGTGTAAAAAAAAACAACAACAACAACAACAACAAACAGACAGATGTGGATTGTTGTCCTCTCATGATTTGTCATATGTACTGTGCATCATATGACAAATGTAAAAACATAGAGTCAACAATTAAACTACATATAGTCAAAACGATGCAATTGTCATTTATTATAAAGTCTACAAAAGTCATTTGGAAATAAATCTTGAAAACAAAAAAAACATTACCGTTAACGTATGATATTTGGTCAAGTTCCAGTGTGTGTGTGTGTGTCTGTGTGTGTTAAAGATATTCACAGTCTTTGATATTTGTGGGACTTTATTTTGCTGATTTTAAAAAAAGAATGCTTTTATAAAAAAAAAAAAACAACACTGTATCAAAGTTATGCAATGTTGTGCTTTTTATTGCGTGAAATCAGTATTTGATCCCAAAACAAAACAGTTATTAAATGTGTTTCACTCAATACAATTATTTTTTTTTTTTAATTTAATTTGGGATGTTTAGCATTTTTGACAGGTATTCTGCATCATAATTGTAATTGAGACAATTTACAAATGCAGCAGGGGATAAAATCTTTATTTCCACCACATTTGCATCCGATGCATTTCTCAGATTTTTAACCCAACAATAATGGCCACAAGATGGCGTTTGTCACTTACACTTTGACTCCACCATTTTTACCTGCACTTGCCTTTTTTTTTTTGTTTTTTTTTTTTTACATTTATTTGTCTGTGGATGAATATGTACAATATGAAGTCTTGCACTTTACTCACCCGTCTGTTGAATTAATAAATAGTATGTAATAATATGTTATCTTAGCTGTCGTCTGTATAAATTCTAAGATGATGTAAAAGCACAACACGTCAACAATGCAGTTGATTATGGGGCCGTATGAGGAGTCAGAAAAACAAAAACAAATTGTCGTCTACTGGCCCTTCGCTTTAACATTAAACTTTAAGATTACAGAAAAAAAAACAAGAAACGAATACTGTGATTTATTTTAAAAAAAAAAGAAAAAAAAGAAAACATTGCCTGAACCATCATTGTCACATTGCAATTTACCTGTTAGCCCTGAGGCGTGGAATTAAATTGGCCTCTCATTATAGCAGCAACAATTAATAACTATAAAAAACAAAAAGGAATTATAACTAAAACAGCTAATCACATTATTAACATAAAAAATATATTTTGTCGTTATTGGAAGATTTTATGTTCAAGATATAAGGCTAAAAAGATAAAGTTGGTATTATTGTCGTTCACAATAATAATAATGGAACATTGGACAAATGGACGTATTTTGGTTCTTAATTGCACAAGATAATTGACATCTAATTTGAGAGAGCCAAGATGTGGAATACCAATTATATGCAGTAATTACTTGCAATAAATACTCTTGATGCTAATACTGAACTAATAATAATGATAAAATCAAATGGTTGTTGTGTTTCTGTCAATCATGGGAAACGTGATGAAGAAAAATACATTTCATCCCAAAAGATTTGAAATATTCAAAAACGATGGTGAAATGTCGAATAACTCCAAATCGTTTTTTTTTTTTTTTTTTTTTGGTCCTGCGTTTTTAATTGACAATAAAAATATCAACGTTAAATTATGATATGTAAATGTTTTCCAGTTCCTGTGTGTGTGTGTGTGTGTGTGTGTGTGTGTCAGCGAGTCACAGATCACGTGAGCAGGGTGCTCCTATAAATGCGTAAAGGAAGCAGCCGAGGCGAGCGTGACGCTTTCGGGCTGGGATTCCTGCGCCCGACCTTCTTGCAAACGATCGTGCTCATTCTCGCGTGAGTTTTGAAAAGTAACGTTTGATACGACGTGACATTTTAAAGGAGGGAAGTCGCGGATCGGAGGAAGGTCGGCGATCTGCGATTGACTTGTACGCCTGGAGAGAGAGAGAGCGAGAGAGCGAGAGAGAGAGGGGGGGGAGAGAGGGAGAGAGAGGAGAGCAGAAGTTTCCTGCTGGATGACAACTCGCGCACCCACAGCTCCGGAAGACGTCAAAGGCTGCAGGTCATTACTTCTTTTTTTTTTTGGTCCTCTCTCACTTTTGATAGATTCTAGAACCATGTGTGCGTTGAGTGCTCGGGAACACGAGTGCGGCCAAGTTCTGGTGCGGTTCTAGTGTTGTCGGGCTCTCGAGGAGCAGAGGAGGAGAGGGGAGGGGGCGGGGGTGCAGGACAATAAGGATGACTTTAGGGACGGATATGTCCGACAGCTCTGCATTGTCCGATGATGTGGACATTGACGTGGTCGGGGTCGGGAAGGACGGAAAGTACGCGCAGCACGACTTCAACCTGGACTCCGATGATAATTACTCCCAGAACGCCGAGGAAGGGGCGTCCTCGCCGGGCCTGAGCAGCTCCGACTGCCCGGCGGAGCAGACGGGGGCCGGCGCCGGTCACGGTGGCGGGCGACAAAGCGAGGAAAAGCGCCCTGGTGAAGCCGCCCTACTCCTACATCGCGCTCATCACCATGGCCATCCTGCAGAGCCCCAAGAAGCGCCTCACCCTCAGCGAGATCTGCGAGTTCATCAGCAACAGGTTCCCCTACTACCGCGAGAAGTTCCCCGCCTGGCAGAACTCCATCCGGCACAACCTCTCCCTCAACGACTGCTTCGTGAAAATCCCACGGGAGCCCGGCAACCCCGGCAAGGGCAACTACTGGACGCTGGACCCGGATTCGGCGGACATGTTCGACAACGGGAGCTTCTTGCGCAGGAGGAAGCGCTTCAAGAGGAACCAGGGCAACGAGATCCTGCGGGACGCCGGAGGCTTTCTCCCCGGGTTCGGATACAACCCGTACGGATACAGCTACGGACTCCAGCTGCAGAACTTCCACGCCGCGCACAACCCGTACCACCCGCACCACCACCCCCACACGGGGGGCTCCTTCCCGTTCCCTAACGTGCCGTGCACCTTGCCCTCGCCCATCTTCCCCGCGGCGCCCCCTCCCTTGCCCATGGGCGCCGACTTGAGGAAGCCCTTCTACCCGTCCTTGGCACCTCTCAAGACGGACTCGAGCGCCCCGAGCCGGCCCTCGTTCTCCATCGACAACATCATCGGCGCGGCGGCCAACTCCACCGCGTCGTCGTACGGCGCGCAGCCGGGCGGCCAGGCGCACATCCTGGCCATGCTCAGCCCGGCCCTGGCCTCCGCTTCCAACCACTTGAGCCTGTCGCAAGACTTATTACAGCCCGGGACGCACGGGCAGACCTTTGCCAGCAAAAACTTGAACACTTGCCCTTTCTAAAAAACAAACAAACAAACAAACAAACAAACAAAAAACAAAACAAAAAAAAACACCCCAAAAAACAAAAAGCATTTTAAAAAAAAAACGCCCTGAACTTGAATTAAAAAAAAAAGCCAAATGTGGTTTTGTCCTATGTGAAGGTACGCTGAGCATTAGGGGGGAAAAAAAAAAAAAAGTATTGTGTTTTGGCTCCATAAGAGGGTTTATTTATGCTTTGTAAATAGGTGCATTTGATGAAACAGTGATCCATTTTAACATGCATTAACGTGGCCTCCATTTTGTGTTGTACGCCAAATAACGCCCTGTTAAGTTAAGTGTGTCACCGAGAGGAGGGGGATTTTAACATTTTGAGAGAGCTTGTTTTTAATGACGACATAGGTGGCACGTGACACAGACAACTCAGGTTTTTAACTTAGAAAAGCACATGCAGAAGGTGCGTTCAAAAGAAAAAGAAAAACCCCATCGCCCCCCCCGTCCCCCGCCCCCCGAATCTCCTGTACATAGTGATTATTTTAAAAACAAATATTTTGTTGTTGGTTTAAAAAAAAAAAAAAAAGCACATTACCTCCATTCAAACTTGTTTCATGGTTGTATTTCACATACAGTTTTATGTCATGTGTTACCAATTATAGAAAAAGACAAGTGTTTATGATAGGTCTCTCTCTTTTTTTTTTGGTTGTAATGATAAAAATAAAAAAAAAATGTGTGCAGGAAAAACAAATCTATTTCTAATCTTTTCATTGGAAGAACGGTTTCATGTTAACTGTAATATTATTATGTATTCGAAACGAAGGAGGGTGGGTGGGGATGGTGTGTGTGTGTGTGTGGGGGGGGGGGGGCTTTCATTCATTGAATTTAAATATGTCAAAAACACGACGCTGGATTTCACCGGCTTGGGGGGCAACATTCATCCCCGTGTGTGGCTCTTGCTTTTCTTCCCCCCCCCCCCCCCCCCCCCCAAAAGACCCCTTTTGTAAAGGGCCTTAAACTCCGCACTGAGCAAAACTTGGTGGTTTCTAATCGAAAGTGGACAATATCCCTATCAGCCCTTTAGATTTTGTGCAGAGAATTAAGGGGGCTTTCGTTGCTAATTTGTAGCAGCATTTTCATTGGGGCTCCTAATCCAGCCTAATTCTCCTCGCGGGGCCGTTTGTTGACGTTGTCAGCGCGGACCCCCGGCCCGGGAGTGGGGGTGGTGGTGGGGGGGACTCAATGCACGCACAGCGAGGGGTCCCGCTTTGGCCGACCCAATACAGCCACACGCATAGGAGCCTGAAAAGCAATGTTCTCAAAGGGCCCTCGGTTTTACAGGGGCCTCTTTCATGTCATCGGTGTTGTCTCGGAGCACGGATGAAAAGAAGCCGCGGGGGACCCCCAAAACAGGCCCAGTTGTCTTTTTAGAGCGGAGCATGTTTGTGGACAGAAGGAGGCTGCATGTGAGGCTTTTTTTTTTTTTTTTTGCTTTGTGCGCAAACGCGCGGACAAATTAGTTTGCGGGTGTTTTGACACGTGATTATTGAGGATGAAAGGCGTGGGAGGGATGACGTCATGTCTGCTTTTAAAAAGGCCTTGAAACGAAAAGCAACAACATGCTTCGTTTAGTCCGTGCACAGCTCTGCTGCTGCTGCTGCTGCTGCTTTCTGCAAAAAAACGCCTTTTTTGGAAAAATTATTTTGTAGCCTCTTCTGTGTATATGTTAATATATCTTCCGTACAAAAAAAAAAAAAATGCTGTCTGAAAACGATAATAGCTCACATTTGGACTGATATATCCATATCAATAACTTTTTGATAGTACGTGATAGAGTCAGAATATTAGGAACAGCTCTCAGCGCGTAGTTCCCCACCAAAATAAACATACTGTTATGTTAATGCAGGGTGAGCAACATTTTTCCCTATCAAAGTCAAATAAAAAAAAAATAAAACAATTATGATTACTGTTATTATCATTTTGAAGTCTAATTTAATTATGATTATTTGTCGATTTTTAAATTTTTCTTTTAAAACACAAGACCTCTCATATTATATGTATGTCGGTTCTCAAGCCCCCCAAAAAGGTTCGACACAGATGATAACCAATACTTTGATATTCTTTCAGGTGTGATAGAACTACCAGAAAAGAGCTAAAGAACCCTCGCGATGTACGATGGTGCGATGTAGAACTGAACCTTCATTTTATATATTTTTTACAGTGTATTTTAATTACAATGAGCATTCTGTGGGATCTCTTTAAATAACAGCACCTCTGATGTTTTCATTTCCCTCTTGGACTTACCCATTTATAAGATTAAGTCCCAATATAGAAAAAAAAATATATATGTATATAACAAAAAAAAATCATGCATTGTCAAACATTATCATATAAAGTACTGATGAGAATACATTAATTTATTGCAAAATACATGAAATGATTCCCATCAAGAAAAATAGCTTTTTTTCCCCCCACAGAATTTAGTATTAATACATTTAGAATTTAGAATTCTGATTTGAATTCAGATAAACGGATATATATATATATATATATATTTTAACTCCCACTAACCTGATTTTGGAGCCCATGCAGTGCATAAGACTCGTACGGGTGTGCTTAAAATGCCGTTGCTTGTGCACGACTCTCCTAAAGTTCTGCTGGACGGATGATGAGCATCATCCGTCCATTAAAGTCTCTGCATGAAACTGTGAGCGCATCAATGGAAGCACGCACAGAAGAGCACAATCGAATGGAGTCTCATTCAGACACGCACGATAGAAGATTACAGGCTACGGCGAGCAGAAATAGACCTATGCTCTTCTTGGGAAAAAAAAAAAAAAACGAAGGAAAATACACCACAACAAACAACTCGTACACCCGGCGACCATCTTGTCTTTAATTTAATTTTTTTTTTTTTTGTCTTCACTTCAACTGCACGCTTCTGTTTGACACCGGGACCACCCACACGCACCGGCTCTCCCCACGGAGAGAGAAGACAGACAGCGCGTCTTTATTTAGCCACCGCGACGCTCGTCATTTTGCGTGACGTTGTCTCAAAGAATAGTCAAGAGCGATGCGTGACGTGACAGCCAAATCACTCCGAAAGTGCATTTATTCAACCCCCGCCCCCACCCTAACCGCTTCCATATGCGCTGTGGAAGCAAATGCATCATTTTATTCGTTAGGTCAATATTTTCAAAGATTTCTTATGATATATACGATGATGTATATTTATACCGTTAGCTATTTTTAGAGCGTGTGACAGGAGGGGGCTTAAATAAAATCGTTAAGCACAAATCTTTCACCACCTTGTCAATACACTTGTACCTCTGATCGATACATCTTCTTTAGACTTGAAGGACACAAGGGCAGTGTGTGTGTGTGTGTGTGTGTGTGTGTGTGTGTGTGTGTGCGTGCATATGTGCGTGTGCGTGTGTGTGATTCTGTGTCTATGTTTGGTAATGATGTCAATAGGCCTGCTGCATTTTAAAGCTATTTTAACATTTTCTGTTCTTTTCTTTTAAATTATTATTATTATTATTTTTTTTTTTACAAATTAAACAAATTTTGTACGGAAGCGTATTGCTGCCACACCCAAAAAAAAAAAAAAAAAAAAAGGTTCACTATCAAGTTATAACGTGATATGTTTCACGTTATAATGTGATAAATTACACGTTATAGCGTGAATAATTTCATATTATAACGTGAAAAGTTGCACGTTATAACATAATCCGTTTCACGTTATAACGTGAAACTTATCATGATTTAACATGAAATTAATCATTCATCATTCATTATAACGTATAATTTATCACACTATAACGTGAACCATATCACGTTATAACATGAAAAGTATCACGTTATAACATGATAGTGAACCTTTTTTTTTTTTTTTTTTTTTTGGTGTGGCAGCAATACGCTTCCGTAATTTTGAGTCTAAATCAATGCTTTATATAAAACAATGTAATATAGCCCACTTCATTAGGCACACCTGCACCATAACGACATCTACTAACTGAAATCCTGGCTTTAGAATAATAGTAAGTCTGAGGTATTCATTGTACAATATGTTACATATTACATACTGAGAGCTATTCCGAATACTTTGGTTCCCCTAATTGACTCCACAAGGGAGGCAAGCCGCAATCACTATAATAACCACATTATTCAATCGATACCTCTATTTTTGTGTCCAAACCCGAACTGAGCATCATTATCACTGTAAAGGGAAAATCCATTTGTGAGCGTTATGAGATGGTCGGGCTCCATAAATCGCTGCACCCCTGCCCCCTCCCACTATGCCACCACCGCGCTCATCATGCTCACCAGCAGACTCCGTGTTTTTTTGCACCACACAAAGGAATCCCGCGCTTAATTAATGTAGAATGTGTAAATAAAGCCCAGGACAGTCAACTCCCCCATGTGCCAGAACATAATATGAACTTTGGAAGACACAAGCGAGTAAAGAGAACACCTGCAGTTGGGGGGGGGGGAAAAATAATAGACGAGGAGGACACGAGACTTCCTCAATATCAGCAGGTGATTCATTCTATGAGCCAACAACTTGTCAAAGTAATATGTGACATTAATACATAAAAAAAAAAAAAAAAAAATCACATTTTCCTTTAACGATGCTGTATTGAAATTACGCGTCGTTTCTAAGGTTGTATCAAAGGTTCACATGTACAGTATTGACATTTTATTTTGGAGTTGTGTTGCAGATTTTCCTGCAAACAAAACCATTTACAGAAATAACAAATACAAAATAACGCAAATCAGCATTAAAAGTGGGACTGTTGACAATGTAGACAATTTTAGATGTGGAATGTCAATCGTCACTTATGAGAGACTTGGACTATTATACATTTTAACGAGCATATGATTGTCGTACATTTTGCTGACAATTCATATGAAGCTTTTATATGCGAGTACAATTATTCAAAATGCACTTCATTTGCAATGATTAAATTCGTATCACTGACACCATTTTGGACTCCTCCATCACTTTTGATAAAGAGACGTGCAGTTGCTACATGATCTGTGTGTGCATGTGTGTGTTTGTGTGTGTGCGCGTGTGCGCGCGTGACACAGTCGTGCGTTTATTTAACTGCACTTTCCCTTTGAACTTTTAGTGAGGACATTAGGCTCACGCTGCGATGCAAAACAAAAAACAACAAACAAACAAACAAACAAACAAACACACAACAACGTCATTATCCAATAGATGTTTTGTGACCGTGTACGAAAACAGGGAATATTTAACGAGAAGGAGGTAAAAATAGTCAGTGAGAAATGTTAAAATGGTCTTTAAAAGATATCAAATTCAAACTTTTACACAGTACATTTTTTTAATTATTACTTCATCAGTCGCGAATTCAAACTGTCTGTTTAAACTGTACAGCGATGAGTCATAGTAAATAGCACGTCATTTACGATCAATTAAAGACACTGACGTCATTGTTGAGACTCCCTAAGAAAAGTGAAAACGAAACTTTGTTTAAATTGACATCTAATCTTTTTTCCAGCGTGAAAGTGTCGTGTGTGTGTGTGTGTGCGCGCGCGCACGTGTGTTTTCAAGAGGAGGCAAACCTCGCGATAAAAATGGACTGTATCCAGAGTGAAACGCGATCATGCCGAGGTCGCGAGGCCAAACTTTTTAAGACTAATGTTTATTTAGAGAAGTGAGGGCTGTCTATGGGACTCCCCGTTCTAATGTCTTTGCCAGACCTGACTGCGTGGACCACCAGGCAAGCACCAAGCCCTGCTGCAGCCTGCCTCCCTGCCTCCCTGCCTCCCTGCCTCCCTGCCTCCCTGCCTCCCTGCCTCCCTGCCTCCCTGCCTCCATGCATGCGTGAAACGATGCTGGATGAATATTAACGACTGCAGAGCAAGACTCACCCTCCAATATAAAGCATCAATGCAATTTCAGGCACCTGATTTGCTTTGCATGAAGCACCCAAAGTCTTCCCCCCCCCCCCCCCCCCCCCTGCTTTCGCGTCATCTCTGCCCCTTTATTTCAAGTGCAACATCAAACATTTTAACTCTCCTGAAGCTGCAATTGAAATAAGCAGTACAGAAAAAAAGACAAATATCGAATCTGACCCCACGTCGCAGCCTTTTCTGATACATTTCTGGTTAACCTTTTCAGTAATAGACAATGTCCTCTCAGTCGCTGGTGCAGACATAATAATAATAATAATAATAATAATAATAATAAGGTTTAAGGTTTGGTTTAAGGGCGTACTCTTATCTTCTGTGCCACACCCCCCATGAGATCATTCATAGTCTTTTTCTAACCAAAACAGCAGCACCTACTGAGGCATGTAAGTCTCTCAGATGAATTAAAATGTATACTGTAATGTAAATCCATGTTGTAAAAGTGTCCCTTGCACAAGGCTACAAAAGAGACGGTGTATTTTCTTCTGCCGACTGATTGGTGAACGCGCCGCAATGTTGTGTGCATCCAAGTTTAAGTTCTGGGCAGCTATACGGGACTCTACATTCCATCCTAATTGTGTTTTAAATGACAGTTTTACTTGACATAAATTGTAATATACTGCATATTGTCTTGAGATCCGAGCCGTATTTCAGCCGTCTCTCCCAGTTGAAGTTTACTGTTAAAGTCAACGTAAAACAAAAAGAGTTACAGGTTGTGCATTTAAAGAACCACATCACATAGCTTTCGCATAGGAAACTCTGATTAGCCTAATGCTAACAAACAATGGCAAATGCCAAAGACTGGCTCAAGAATAGCATCGCTGTCACAATGTTAGAACCTTTTAAGTAATGGATATTTGAACACAAACATGGAGCAACACATGTAGGTATTAATATAACAATAGTCTCAGGCATAGATTCTTTATCTTATGCAAAAAAAATTACCTGTATTACTGCAGCTTACTGAGGAGTTGTGAGCGTCTCCTCTCTCTCTATGTATAGCTGTATTATACTGCCCCCAAGTGGCCAAGGTGCACACACTAGGAGCCGCACAATGTCAATAAATTAATGACGATGCACGAACTGGTTCACCATCTAAAATGTTCATTTCATTATGTTATTACTGTATGTTTTTATAATGTACAATACTATAGTGCTATTTTAATTATTTAAAAAAATACACATGACAAAATTCGTTTTTTTTGGGGAGAGGCCGGAACAAATTAATGGTGTTTCCATTCATTTCAGTGGAGAAAGATGATTTGAGTGTTTTGAGTTATGAGCATGGTCACAGAACAAGTTAAACTTGTATCTCAATGCACCACTGTACTCTTACTTTAAAATATTTCCAAAAAAATGTGCGCAAATAATGGCCTCCCCTATAATAGTGATTCCGAACCACATTGGTAAAAAGAACCAATTTCACTTGCGTTCAATTATCATTTATTCACTACAAATAATGTATCTTTGTTCACCCATCTATGTCAACGATGTACAGTGACAGGCAGAACAATTGAATACGCTTTCACCACCAACACAAGCACTTTAATTCAGTATATATTGATTTTGTGATATTTGTTTGGTAGTGTGCTGTGAGATTTCGTATTCGTGTAAAATATGAGCCTTGGCGCCATAAAAGTTGGGAAACGCTGCTCTCATCGACGCCTCCCCCATCTGCATTTGAGTAAATAATCTCCCCCAGCCAGTATTTGTGGATATACACGAAGTAAAAAGCAGATGTGCTTTGGGAAAAGGCCCAAAAAGTTTCTGAGTCATTGAAAAAAAAGAGAAGTGTAAAAAATTGAAATATTTGCACGAGTGCTCGGAGAGCAGCAGCAGCAGCAGCGTGTTTTTTTGCAGTTTGTAAAATCGAATTAGATACGGTGGGGGAATCCGACCTATCGCCAGGGCTCGCATATTTTTCACCCCTCAGGTTTTAGTGTTCCTCGGGTGCTTGTGTTTTCTCAGCTGGAACTGCCATTACACGTGTCCGCTTTCTAGCTGAGCATTTCTCCTCTCCTCTACCCGCTTACACCAGGGTCTCCCAACACCTCTCCTTCGCCACCTACGTTGATCTGAGGCCCAGGCCGGGGCACCACAGGCATGCGCAGTACAGTAACCTGCACACGAACACACAGTACACGCCGAGGAACATTACGCCACCATCCTTGACGTGACAGTCCTAATCACATAGGACACTTTAATTACCTCCCCGAGGAGATTGCGTTTTTCACTTTGGGTTAGTTTCTTTGTTTGTACATGCAGAATGGCAGAATTATGCACAAGTTGTTTACCAAGACCTTGCTGGGGGTCAGTATGCCGGGCCAGGAATATACAATGCATTTTGGGAGCCATCTATTTTAGTGGAGAACTGCATTTTGCAACATCGCAGTTAGAATTGGGATGCAAAACGGGTCGCGCGGGACCTCTAAATTCGCATGTCCTCGAGGTGGCACAAAAATCATAATTTCGACTAAATATGATTCTAAAGTCACACAACACTTTCTCTTTGGCTTTTTGTGGCATTTCTGCAAAAATCCAAAAGAAGGACCTACCTTAACAAGGGGTGTTAAGCGATTGCTGTCAGTAAATTCCTGTAATATTTAAGTACAGTAACTTACTGGCAACACTGTTGCTACTCCAAGTGTTTACATTTGAAAAGTAGCACTTCTACAATATTCCTCGGAAATCCCAATTTTCCATCACTGGTGAGATATTTTGTATTTTATTTTGACAACAGGCCTTGGGGACAACCTGGTTCCTGCAGCCACAATTTTGGTGACCCCAGCTTTATATTATAGTGTCACTTGAGTCTAGTTGTTTCCTTTAAATCCGGTTAGCCTTGGGAGGTATAAAGACAACCTGCTGCCTGTCTCCAATGATGGACACCTTCTCTTCAACACAAAGTACTTGTGCAATTGTACACAATATAGGCCCATGTGGTTGTTCAGCACACAAGAGCCCTGAGGAGCCACAACAACACATACAAGTAGAGTCACAGGGCCAATGGAAAATAAGGTAGAAACTATGCAATATATGTAATTTTTTCTAGTGGATTTATTGATGTCCAGCAGGCGACTTTCTACTGTTTTTCTTTCGACAAGGGCGGTCCGACGCATGCACATTCATCTTTTTACAACACATACGCACCCTTGCCTCCTTTCTCCTGTAACACAGATGCAGAAAATCTGTATGTCATAGAGCTTCAGATAAACCCTCCTCTTGTCAGCTTGTGTTTGACTTACTCATCTTTTTTTTTTTTTTTTTTTTGCAGCAGCATGTTGACAAAATGTGTCTCTCTGCGAGGACCTATTCATAACTGTGTCTCTGCAAGACTATTTTCTCACATGGAGTCCGTGTGTTACGTGAAGAGGACACGAGTTCAAAGCTTGAGGCAAATAAAAGGCCAAAAATGATAAGACCACTCAATACGAGAAATGTCACGTGAAAAAAGCACAGCGGAGGAGAGAAACAACACTTTGAGAGGCAGATGTAGCGGTGAAGTAGGCCAAGATTGCACTCTGAACAAAGGTAAAAAGACCTGATCTGATCACGTGTGAGTGTGTATGAATTTGGACAGGGTGTGGATTAATGTTGTTCATGACTATAGAGTCATTACACAGAGCACAGCTGGATGATGGATTGAGAGCTGAGGGGGGGGGGGGGGGGGGGGGGGGGGGGGGGGCGCGAGCAGATGGGTGAGTAGAGAAAGTGAGGTTAAGTGGCAGTTAGATGTGGGAGATCTAAGTAGATCAAGTGTGTGTGAGCAAAAGAGAGTTAAAAGTGAGGCTACACATGTAAGCACTTGCTCGAGTTCTGTGGCGGGATGTATTTGTGGCACATTTTCATGAAAAAAATGTGTTCAATTACAGTTTGACGGTGTTGTATGGTTCCTCAACCATGCAGTCTGATGGTTAACAAGCAATATTAGTTTCATGCATGCACCCAAGAGGTCCATTTATTTCTTACAGTGACTCTTTTTATAAACAAACCTAACTTTCCAAAAAGCTCTAATTAAGAATCGATGAGAAATTGACATTGAATAAGAAGAAAAAAACAAAAAGTCAGACTGTGGATCAATGTAATGTGTGTGCATGGGTAATTTAAACATTAAGGTCGATTGACAACTCAAAGATCTAACTATGGAGGCCCCCGAGTGAGGAAGGCTTTGGAGTCCCATGCTGACCCAAGTAACCAAATAGCTGTACTATATCTCAATTCTCATTCATAAATCTGCCATCCGTGAGTCATTTGAACCAGTGAATCGCAACCATGGCACACTGTGTTCTGTGCGAGATCATCAGGGGTGCTGCGGAAAATTAGCCAATTTCACTTGTCTGAAAATTATTATTGATTAATAACAGATTAGGCGTTGAAGGAAAACATGTTTTTTTTGTCGTTTATTATAATGTGAAGAAAGTCAAGTTGAAGTTGAGTGATATGTACTTTTCTATCAACATCCTCAAGGCAAATAATGCATCTGTGGTACTCTTTCTCGGCCTGAAACCATACTGTTGCTCGCAAATACTCCTCTTTCCCATAACTTCATTGTGTGGCTCATCAACTTTATTCCTCTCTAGTTCCCACAGCTCTGCACATCACCCTTTTTCTTAAAAATGGGCACCAGCACCCATTTCCTCTATTACTCAGGCATCTTTTCACGCGCTAGAATTCTATTGAACAAGCTGGTCAAAAACTCCACAGCCACCTCTCCTAGATGCTTCAATACCTCCACAGCAATGTCATCAGGACCAACTGCCTCTCCATTTTTCATCCTCTTTAATGCCTTTCTAACTTCCCCCTTACTAATTATTGCCACTTCCTGGTCCACCACACTTGCCTCTTCTACTCTCCCTTGTCTCTCATTTCCTCATTCATCAACTCCTTGAAGTATTCTTTCCATCTAGCAAACACACTGCTGGCACCAGTCAACATATTTCCATCTCTATCCTTAATCACCCTAACCTGCTGCACATCCTTCCCATCTCTATCCCTCTGTCTGGCCAGCCTGTATAGATCCTTTTCTCCTTCTTTAGTGTCCAACCTGCCATACATGTGATCATATGCCTCTTGTTTGGCCTTTGCCACCTCTACCTTTGCCCTGTGTCGCATCTCAATGTATTCCTTTCGCCTCTCCTCGGTCCTCTCAGTGGCCCACTTCTTCTTAGCTAACCTTTTTCCTTGTATGATTTCCTGTACTGTGAGGTTCCACCACCAAGTCTCCTTCTCTCCTTTCCTGCCAGAAGATACACCAAGTACTCTCCTGCCTGCCTCTCTGATCACCTTGGCTGCAGTGGTCCAGTCTTCTGGAAGCTCTTCCCGTCCACCGAGAGCCTGTATCACCTCTTCCCGAAAAGCTGCACAACACTCGTCCTGTCTCAGCTTCCACCACGTGGTTCTCTTCTCTGCCTTTGTCTTCCTAATTTTCCTCCCCACCACCAGAGTCATCTTACACACCACCATCCTATGCTGTCTAGCCACACTCTCCCCTACCACTACCTTACAGTCGGTAACCTCCTTCAGATTACATCGTCTGCACAAGATGTAATCCACCTGCGTGCTTCTACCTCCGCTCTTGTAGGTCACCCTATGTTCCTGCCTCTTCTGGAAAAAAGTGTTCACTACAGCCATTTGCATCCTTTTTGTCTGCCACCATCTGTACCTCCAAGTTCCTTTCCTGGATGCCGTACATACCCAGCACTTCTTCATCACCCCTATTTCCTTCACCAACATGTCCATTACAATCTGCACCAATCACGACTCTTTCTCTGTCTGGGATGCTCAGAACTACTTCGTCTAGCTCCTTCCAGAATTTCTCTTTCACCTCGAGGTCACATCATAGAGTGCCCGGAGAAAACCCCCGCAGGCACGGGGAGAACATGCAAACTCCACACATGCGGGGCTGGGGAATGAACACCGGTCCTCAGAACTGTGAGGCTGACGCTCTAACCAGTCGCCCAACGTGTCGCTCAAACTAAATATCTCTCTCTATATAAGTAGTATCATCGTAATAGTTCACAGCTTGTGTTCTATAAAAGCTACCAAGAAATTCAAACAGGTTAGTTACGCAACTAACCAAATAGCAAGGGCAAGCTAGCAGACTGACAATGGCAAGCACTCGGGAAGGCTCGCGTTACCAGCGCTCAAAGATAAAAGGCAAGGGTTGAAAATAAATTGAAACATAATCCACATAAAACACACTCATACAGTATATACATACTGTATGTATACACACTGTATATACCAGTAAAAAAAAGGGTGGGGTGAAGCTAAACCTGTCCTTTATACAACTTCATTCAGCCTCAAAGCATTATGGGAAAAAACGAACTCTCAGTGCGGAAAATAGTAGACATTTACATTAACCTCCCATCCAAATTATTATTATATTATTTTATAGCTGCAAAGTCGAATATAAAAACATTCATATATTATATATATATATATATATATGTGTATAGCGGCATGGTGGACGACTGGTTAGAGCGTCAGCCTCACAGTTCTGAGGACCCGGGTTCAATCCCCGCCTCCTCCGGGCACTCTGGTTTCAACCCAAAAACATGCATTAATTGGAGACTCTAAATTGCCCGTGAATGTGAGTGCGAATGTTTGTATGTGCCCTGTGATTGGCTGGCAACCAGTTCAGGGTGTACCCCGCCTCCTGCCCGATGACAGCTGGGATAGGCTCCAGCACGCCCCCGACCCCTAGTGAGGAGAAGCGGCTCAGAAAATGGATGGATATATATTTGTTTTTTACCTTTCCGGAAGTCCTTCCTCCCGCGACTGTGATTGGCAGGTGGCGACGCACGTGTCTTGATTTGTGCCGCACTGCACTATGACTAACTGTAGAAAATCCAAAATATAAAAGCCGAAATTTAAAAGTTGATAAATTGGCATTAAAACGAAACTACGAAAACAAAAGGGAAGACAGAGAAGGAGACACAGAAGGCTTGGAAAGCGTTGCCCCCCATCCTTATCATCCCGGTGAGTTAGCTTGCTTTACGTAAATGTTGCTGATTATGAGCACGCGTCATGTTTGTATTTAACAATGTTGAGGCAACAGGTAGGCTGCACAACACCTTTTTATATTGATGGTGACGCCAGACAATAATCTATTTATCTTAACTAATAATAGTGAGTATGATTAGCCACATGTTTGTGGTTGATACGTACTGAGAAAATTGCTATTATAGCAGCATAAGATTAAAGGATGACCTGAACACAAAATTCAGCCAGGTAGTCAGCACAGATGTTGTTGAATATCTCCAGTGCATCCGGAAAGTATTTTTCCACATTTTGTTATGTAACGGCCTTATTTAAAAATGGATTCAATAGATTTTCCCGCCCCTCCAAAAGTCTACACAGAACACCCAACAATGATAACGTGAAAAAAAGATTTAATAAAAACCCCAAACATTATTATTATTTTTTTTGCAAATTTATAAATAAAAATTGAAATCACATGTACAAAATAATTTTGATTAATACATTTTGGAATAAAACGAACTGCTTAACACAAGAAAATGTGGGAAAAGTCAAGCGCTGTGAATACTTTTCCGGGAGGACTGTATATAATTTATTTATGCTCATATAGAATCTGTTGTAAGAATACTAATGATAGTAGTAAACAGTTTTTTTTATGTCTGAAAATTATTATTATAGTGGTTTTTTTTGCCAGCCTTGAAATACAACAATTTATATCACTGACGCATCGGTAAAGTTATTTAATGCATTGGATATAATGGTTATGCTTGAGTGTTAGATTTGTGACCCTTTCTTTCCATGGAAAAAGTCGACATACATCAAAAAAGCTTTGCCTATGAGCAGTCATTTTGGAATTTGAGCAAAACAGCAATTTGAAAAATGCCCAAAGTTTGCTGTGTAATTTATTGTACAGCAAATCAACCAAAGATTCCAGAGAGGATTTCCCCCCCCCCCCCACTATACGTAAGGATTTTTTTTTCGCAAGAAAACGTTCTGCTGATGGGTTGTTACTCACTGTAGATAGAAAATGCAAAAAAAGTGCAGGACTAGCCTTTATTCTTCATTGAGGTGAACAAGCCATCAAGCAAAACCATTGCTCACCAGATGCCCTCGAATTAACTTATGACGAATACATGACATGGAGGATGATGACAATTTTGCACAGAAACAATGAGGAACTCTGCGGCATAGACTACTCTTATTAGTTAGACACGACTGTTCGACTTCATCATACAAAATATGTATCTAAAATTCTGTCTTAACAAAGAAAATAATCTATTTTGATTCACTCAGGAAAGAGTGGAGCACTGGCCTGGAGGCTGGCAGAAGTGTATATATAGTGTTAACCAGCTAATGTGTATATTTGTTTGGGCACGTTATTGCGCATATTTTTTAAGCGATCATTTCAGAGTTTTTTAATATTATACTTACTTTCATGCTGGAAAGGAGAGCCATAGTCTTTGCAGTTTTCAGTTGTTTATGGGAGAACAGTAAAACTCAGAGCACACTCACACAGGAGCTGCTGTCAACCACAGCTCACACGTAGACTCACTAATGTCACACGCTACCCCACAGACCCCGCCTCATAAAGGCACATCTATTCACAGAGACTGAAATATGTGGAATATTTTGTATACATTTTATGTGTGCAATTTAGTGTGTCCAAATATGTTTACATAGTGTTTAACAGGTGTATTTTAATCACATTGTGTTTGAATACGTTTGAATGTGTCTAAAGTCTGTGGGAGGCATACATTTGCCCCCCAAAATGTTTTTATGGACTTTCATCTATTGTGGGTGGGTCTGGAACGTATCCTCCGTGATAAATGTTGGTTCATTGTAATTCTAGTACGTCAGAGGGAAAAGTCTGTATAGGTGGGCGCTAACAAGGATTGGTCAGGGTCCAAGTGTGTTTGTCTTCTTGCGTATTGTGAGCCGGCTGCTTGAGACAGGCTCTCTGGGTTGCGAGGCTCGTGTCAGGCCTGTCAGAGCGCCGTCGTAGACCATTGTGGCAGTTTGTGATTGATGTGGAGCAGCGACAGAACAGGAAGAATGATAGCAACAGGGAAAACAAGGAAAAGAACAGGAACTGAATGTAGACCTGGTAAGGTAGAATAACACTGCTTACATTTTTCTGTACCCTTTAGAGAACTCTAAATGTCATTAATGAAGTGATACAACAACTCTGGTCTTGGACCAAAAATCTATCCCAATAAATACGTACTCTTCGTAGCATAGAGTTCCAGACTATATTAGTCAGGCGAAACGGTGTTTGATAAATACAGTCTCATACTGGTGTCATTAGGCTTTGTACACTAAGCAGTGCTATTTAGAACCTCCAACGTTGAACACAATCTGTTTTGTGACACCTTTTGACTTACCAATTCTAGTTTCAAAAATTGTTTTCCATAACTTACGTCAAGCACATTATTTTCCAGGCTTAAACTGTCATATCATAGAAAAAAGCTGTCACTCTATGAATACTTCTACACGTCACAATATTTTCATTGTCTTCTTAAAACATAATCAATCCTTTTGTTACACAGACAATGTTTTGAATAGGGCCAAAACAATTCATTGAATAACTCAAATAATTGTATTACTTAAAAAGGTTGACGCAAAATATGTCTCTCGAAGCTTCACGAGGATCATTTGATACGTTCCACTCCGCATACAGTAGAAATAAGTCTAAAACAGTCTGTAAAACACAGAGAATGTCCAAAGTTTGGGATTATTTCACACTTAAAAAAAGATAGTCGTAAAAAAACAGCACGGTTACGATCATGACACAAGGTAAACATTTTTAGCTCATGTAATATAGCCTACCACCGTTAGTTTGAATGCATTGTAATCCCCTCGCAAGTGGTCAAGGATAGACACAGCTGCCCGTGCACTTTTAATCACTCTATTGAACAAAATGAACACATAAGTACATTCATACACTAGCTTCTGTAGCTCACAACTGACACCGAGTCACCCAACACGCAGGCTGGCTAAGGCTTAGCCAGTTAACAGCCAGCTGCTAACCTGAGCCAAAACAGCCAACTGCATGCTCATTTACTGACGCACACGTCACTCACCAGGCCAAGCCACACACACACACACACACACACACTCAAAGTCACAGATACTACAATATGGAATGTGAAGATGGTGACCCAAGTGGCCAAAAACAATACCTACACCTCACATGTATTTTACTGCAAAATATGTTTTCATCTGGTTAATGCATAATTGGTAGAATACTCTGCTCTAAAAAGGATTATCTCATACCATGTATTTCGAGTTGATCTTGAGTCTTTATGTGTTATACTTGTCAGGATATTCGACTGGAACCACCTACTTTTTGGCACGAGCCAAACCGAAACTCTGTATCCACCAAAAGGTTTCAAAGAGGCCCCACCTGCTCCTCCATATTGTCTAAAAGCAATAGTATTTGCAAATATAGATGGGTCCTCGTCAAGCAGCTCTCCCTTTCACAGTCCTCTCCAATTATCCTAAGCCTGTGATGTTTCCTCCTTTTTTACCCCTCAACAATCGCCAAGGGATGTAACGTCTAATGTAAGAAAGGTAATGGTCCTCCTCTTTCTCCATGCACCCCTGCCCCTCTCTACTTCTGCTTGCTTGCTTGGTTGTGTTCCCTGTGCCCTAATTCAATTCTACATGCTTTTCTTGGCCCGTCCAGCCTCTTTCTAAAGTTTCTCTCTCTTGTTTTCCCTCATTAAATCACTCTTCACGCTTTTTTTTTTTCACTGTAGTTTTGCTTCCAAATAGTTCTATTTCTTTCCTTTCCTCTCTGTCTGTTTTGTCCCACTTGGTCTCCTTTTACTGCTTGGTCTGATTTGCTACCTCTGGTTTGTTCCGAGACAGTCTCGCTCGTCATCTCAGGCCATCTGCCATCGTCAGAGGGAGCATCTTAGTGGGAGTGAGAAGGGTCATGTACAGGTTAGGGATATCACTTCCCTCGATCCTGTTCTCTTCTGCTCTCAATTGCCACTAACCCCGCAAACTCTTTTTCATCGCCTCTCCTTGCTGCTTTATCCTGAGCATCCCCCCCCCCCCACATCATAATTTATAAACTACAGTGAAACCTCCATGGTTGAAAATGGTTGGGACACATCTGTTTGGTTTTAGAATCAAATTTACCTGTATAGAAAATCAAATGCAAGTGTCTGTTTAAGTCTGCAGTCGGCTCACAGTAACATTCTTAATGGTCATTGAAGTGTAAAAATAAGTTAAGCATTGTGTAATAAAAGTAAAACAAAGTACAACTACTCACAGGTTGTCTGGCGCAAATGTTTAGGCTGGCTAAGCAGTAGTTTACATCCTGCGTCTTTTGTCTAAACGTTTTTTAACTGTTATTAAAGTGGAAAAATTAGTTCGCTGCTATATACTAAGTTTTAAATACTATAAAGTATGTACTCACAAAGGGCAGCACATTTGCATGATGCGATGAAGAACAAGTAGGTGGGAAGATTACTGGTTATGCCTGGGAGGTGACCATCTTCACATAAAGACTAAACATTGCTGACTTTGTGCAGTATGCATTCTGTTCTTCTTTTATTGCATTCACTGCCAGTCCTCTATGTTAACAGGCATATTTGAACTCAGCAGGCGTCAATGGCAGTGAAATGAATGACTTATTTTACTGTGATGCATTTGTTGCTACGCAACAGCTCCATCATCACACTTTTCTACTTTTCCATCACTGGTAGCATTCTATGGTGGCATCACAAAAACAAGCCAAAGAAAAACCACAATGGTTTTTTCCCCCCCTTTTAGTTTAGCCAGATATGCTGAGGTCTCGCGAGATGGTGATTCGACTAGGTCCAGCGACATCTTGATTAATAGTTTAATTTGTTCCGTGACTGAGCTTGTGACTCCATTTAATTGTATCCCAAATTGTGATTGAGATGCGGAATGCTCGTGTGGTGTTTTCTGCCGCCATCAAGCGGTGATGTATCGAAAGCTTGCTCAAATTTAAACTGGCAACACGAATTAAAAAAAAAAAAAAAAAACGACTCAGCGACGGCTCGTAGCTCAGAAAACTTGTATGTTGGCGCACTTTTAAGTCAAGTTCGCGCTGTATTTTTTTCCCCAGAAAATCTGGACCGAATTCCGATATTAAAAGTTCCATTATACATAACTTAGACCAGAAAGTGTGTGTGCGCGTGTATGAAGGTGTGCTGACGGTGATGGATGGATGTAAATGTGTGACGAGGCTGCTGCCCAAGAGCTTTGTGTACACAGATGCATGATGAGGAAGACTCACAGAGAGTGATGAGGAGGAAAGAGACAAAAAATGGGGAAGATCGTAGGTGTGTCTTCATGTGTGTGTGTGGGGGGGGGGGGGGGGCAGCTGAGGGGATCATCTTCCCTCCTCCTCCCTGGCCCCAGCCAGAAGCCCCCGGGGGTCCCTTGGTTCCCGAGCAAAAACATCTCAGGCCCCCATCACCCCTGAACCTAGCGCTGGGCTGTTTACCTTGGCCTGGCTGCCTGACAGCTTTACTGATGTTACATACAGGCACACAGGGACTCTGAGTCAGAGAGGGCGAAGGAGGGGATGGAGGAGACGAGGAGGAGGATAGATGCCGAATGGAGGAGTGTGGAGCACGAGTGGGTGGAAAGTGAGCAAGAGTGGCACAAATTGAGGTGAAAAGGATAAAAAGGGGGGCATAGAGACGGAGGTGTGAGGGAGCAAGAGAGTTGGCTTACCCTGATCTTAATCAACTCGATCAGAT
This sequence comes from Phyllopteryx taeniolatus, assembly GCF_024500385.1. Taxonomy (NCBI): domain Eukaryota; kingdom Metazoa; phylum Chordata; class Actinopteri; order Syngnathiformes; family Syngnathidae; genus Phyllopteryx; species Phyllopteryx taeniolatus. Next base: position 10,229,331 of record NC_084508.1, read on the forward strand.
CCATTTGGCAGATCTCCAGAGGAGGGAGCCACTCAGAGGCCAACCGAGTGCACTCTGAAGGAAATATTTTCGACAACACCGTCTGCGCTAAAAATACAGGCATTAATTTCCATCAGCTCTCCAAGTAGATCACTGTGTATATAAAGCAATATTTTGTTTTCGGGATCATTGCTCAGGGAAGTATGTGGGATTCAAAAAGCAAATGTGGAATGGAGACTCACTATTTTGACAGGAGGTAGTGTTACTCATTACAGTGCGCTGAAAAAATGTATAAGCACATTTCAAACTGTTAGGGAGCGAAAAGGGCAGAGAGAGCACTCCTATACAAACACTGGTGTACCCATTTTAATAAACCCGATGAAGAAAATTATGAAACAAAGCTTTACATAAAGGAATGCCTATCAATCAACTGTAAAATTATGTTCTGAGAGGATGAGTTATTATCTTAAGTGTTCAGATGTTTTCTACCAAAGCCGCCTCCATGTGTGGCAATATATGTATATAAATTTTTCGTAGGCGTCTGTTTGTCCATTTTTGAGCCAAAATGCTGGGCTGGGCAGGGCCACGGGGGCTTTGACAATAGGGTGGGAGGTCTGTTTTGCAGTCCAGAGCACTAAGTCTTGTTTGTCTGTCCTGAGCAGCTGGACAAGCTGTAATAATACAAACAGGCCTTTGAACAGGCTGCTGTGTTGTGCAGCTCCAGCTTGGGTTACATCCCACACACACAGACACGTATGCACACTTGCTCACAATAGCAACCACACACAAGAAAAACAAAAAGACACCCCAAACTACATGTGTGCACGCAATGGATGGATGAATGTGCATGCAAGCACTGACATAAACAACCCTTAAAAGCACTGAGGCAGTTATTAAAGATGCATAACCTTATGATAAAATGTCTGCCCAGAGCGCTTTCATTTGTCTCTGCGTCATTGATCTTACCAAACTCTGCTAGACGGCCTTGTTTATCTGTCGTCTCTGTTTGTTTGCTTGTTTGTGCAGACAGACGGGTGGCTTGCTTGTTGTTTGTTCACGGCTGATCATTTTCCACCATGAATCATTGGGGGAGGAGTACCCCCCCCCCCCCCCCCCCCAACACACACACACACTTATCACCCCTCTCAAACTGATTTAGCCTTGCACAAACACATCAGGCTCATGGTGCTGTAGCCCTCTTTGAATGGAAGCTACAACTCTGGGGGGGGGGGGCGCAATGCGTTGAATGTCATTCCACATCGCGACACTGACTGATGGCTTCCTCTGTTATGTAATGTGCGTCTGGGCCCTACCTTTATAGCCTCGGTTGTAGTCATTGGTGCACGTAGACTGCAACTTTCCCACAGTTATATCAGTCAGCGTTGGACTGAAATCTATATAAAAAAAGTGACAGGCGGACAATTAAATGCTCATTTATCAGATGGCAGAAGGCATCTAATTGACCTGTATATCCACTTATATTAATAAACAAACAAAATTTCAGGAAAGGCCTATTAGAACAGCTAAACTTTATTAAGGTTTAATCAGAGGCACTTTAAATGCTGGCAGGTGTGTGCTGACTCCCGTTTAACGTGTGAATGTGATTGGTCCATTCTGAACACAGCCACATCCCTAGTTATCAGAGGGTGTGCACACTTGTGCACCCACATTATCTCTTTTTCTTTCCCTTTCACTTTTTTTCCCCCAATTGAGTTGTACAGGTTATAGGTCACATTATGGGTGGAAAAAGTTTTGAAATGATTTATCTTGATTTATCTTTTTTGTTTCTTTTATCACAAAAAAAAAACTGGCATTTGAACAGGTGTGTGTGCACTTTTTATATCCACTGTATCACCCAGAAGGAAAAGCATGTTTTTGTCTTTGGAAGACTAATTACTAATTACTTACAGCTCATTATGTAGAAAAACAGACTCTCATAATGCATCTGCTTTGAAACACTTAAGGCCCCCAAAAAAGAACGTACACAAATATTTTAGTCCCACCAGCATGTTTAGAACAGCAGATTTTTCACCACTGTTTTTGTCTAATATTAAACTTTAAACAAGCTAAAAAGTAGACTTTACACCGATTTGATCGGGCTGATCGGTATCGGCCGATATTTAGCCTTTTATGCTGATCGGCTTTTTCATAATTCGCCGATCCGATCAATAACGTCATTGATCAGCTCCGCAAAAGACATTAACTCCGCGTCGCCGTGTGCACAGTATATTTGAATCCAAAAGCTAGTTTATTTTTAGCCTTGTCGCGTGTCTTTTGACGTAGTACTGTAAATATCTGACGGCCAAAGAAGTTATTTCAAAAAAATATATAAAAACGTCGGCAGTGTGGGAGAGACAACACGTAATGCCCGGATCAGACTACAAGACAAATTTGCTCTTTCACGATTGCACTGTCAGACTACTGAAATAAAATCTTGTATTCCGATACCATCGCATCCCGTTTTTTTACAATCATTGGGCTTTATCTTGTCAACTCAAACGCGAACGGATGCACTCGTTACCAACGACAACAAGAGCGGATCGCGCCGACTGTATTATAAAAACAAAATGGGGGGGAAAATGTGTGGTGGTGGTCACCGGTGCTCAGGACAGGAGAGGACGTTCGATTAAGGCTTGCTAGAGGTATCTTCACATACTTTTAATACGATACGGCTCACAAGCAGGCAATAAAATGTTATGTAGCCTAGCAAGCTAGCGGCAGCACGAACAATTGAAAAATCTCATGGCACACCAACAAACAAAAATGTCACAAAACATGGAACATTAATTACTGTATTTACTTCCTGCCATCTAATAGAAGACCATTCATTTGTTCTGTCTGTCATTACGCCTCACTGGCATAAATAGAGGAACAAAGATACATTATTTATGATCGGATCGGTTATCGGTTTTTTAAACTCGCTGATCGGTGATCGGCCTCAAAAATCCTGATCGTGTAATGCCTAGTAAAAAGAGAGTGAGGGGAATGTTGAACTAACAAAAAATTGCACTCATTGCCAATTATTATCTAAACTAATTTTGCTACTGTAGCGGAAACCTGACAGCTGTCAATCAGTCATTAAGTCCCATTCACCTGGGAAATGTGTGAAATGTTCTCTCGCCATCATGTTAGTCACACAAAACGTATTTCAAAAGCATGCTAATTCTTTTAATGACACCTCTTTGGTTCAGATGTGATTTGTGCATTTCCTGAAAGAACAGAAGGCAAAGTTGAAACAAATCAACTGTCACCTGGATGTGGAAATCATGGCACGACAACCAATTACGCCTGACATTTGGCGTGAACTCTAAATAAAGGCAATTTGCAGCTTATTATTTTTACTCCCGAAACGCATTCAAATTAGATGCAGGTCTTGCACCACAGCCCCGCTGTCCGTGGGAGCCCAGGACTGGGGATGGGTGGGTGCTGGGAACAAGACGGATAGAGGGGAGGTCTAATCAAAGTAAATGAAAACACCTGTTTGGGTGAATTGGATTGGGGTCTGTTTTTGTCTTTTTCTCGCAGTGACAAAATCTGTAACATGACTTATTACTAACTGAAAGTCCTCTACTATCAATTACAATATTGTTTGTACTATTGTTTTTCAATCTTTTTTTTTTTTTTATAAATGTGTGTGTGTGTGGCTACCGCACTTCAAAACAATACAAACAACATGGCTGTGAACAAAGAGGGCTTGGTTTACAAAAGCCCAGTCAATGTTTTTGCCAATTTAGCAACTTTTTCCTGACCCCTCTAGCAACTATTTTGCAAAAAAGTGACTAGCATCCTTTTAATTTCCGGTAAGAAATGGACATGAGCAGAATCATTTTGATATTGTTTTTTGAATATCAGGAAAGGAACCTGGTGCAATCACTGAGTCAATCGTAAAAAAAAGGCGCCCATTTAGATGTCGCAAAAGCAAGGATTCATTGACATGCTGGAAAAGTTTGACCTGAGCTATCTGCGTCCAAGCCGGCGAGGTTGCCTTTCCTCACTTATACGACTCCATGAGAAAAGAGAGCTGGAAGGGGTGCAGTGATACTCTTCGACAATTGACATTTATGGGCTATTTTATTTTGTCAATTTGTTGAATATCTATTGATTTGTTGAATATTTATTTATTTTAGGAAGGGTATCTATGTGTATTTTTTTTGACAGTTTTTTTTTCCAAGGAGCACAAATTTCTTCCATGATCAATAATGAAAACATTTGCAGCCAAATGTCTTCTCTTGCATGCTGTTTTAGTATTTCCTGTATCCACTATTGCTGTTGAAACAATGACAATGTTCCTGTTGTGGGACTAATAAAGGTTTTATTATAACTATCTATTACAGTATATTAATGTACTTCTAAACTTATAGGACCATTTCCTCAAGTGACGTAGTGGACTAGCGGTGATGTACTAATTAATTTCCCTTTTCTGGCCCCTGTGTGGCTGTCTAGCGTTATCCTATATTTACAGTATTTTCTCCTCAGACACGTTGATTTGCCTACTGTGTTGCTCTTGAAAGTTGGTTACTCTACGCTATAACGCGGTTCGAGCCACACCTATGTGACAAGTGTACTTTATCACCCAATCACTTATTTTATTTTATGACTTCATCACGATAGTTTAACAATTAGCATGGCGCCCCAGACTTTCTCCTGATAATTACTCTTCGTCCTCCCTTCGTGGTAACGATACTTGTCAGAGCTGTAGCTTATTTGCTGCCATGGAGGCGATGATTAGTGACTTACTGCTTTGACACTGGGCAGAGAGTACAGCGCAGACACACAAGAGCAGCGCGACAGTATCTCCGCGCAGAAAAAAAGTTAATACATCATTTACATATTGACTGATGTCGATTCATCGGCCATACACTATGGTCGCTGAATAATTGGTTAGACTCTAGAGCGTTATCTTCATATTTTTCGTCTTGGCACTCTCTTTTACTCATCTGTGGTGGCATTCCTGCCCCAAAACACACACACAATGAAAGCTATACGTGAGCAAGCTCGAAAGAGGAGGATAAGGTTGTAGGAAGAAGCAAAAGCGTACGTAAGGGCCATGTAAGCCACACTAAATGGGGATGGCTGGTTGAAAAATGAAACTGGGGGGCTTGTGGTGTGTGTGGGAGGGAGACATGGGTACAAGGATTTAGAGGGGACAGCACATCTGCCGAAACCATTAAGAAGCATGCACACGGTGTGTGACGTTGTGTTTTCACTGCCAGTGTTGGCTTGGGTGCGCACAGCACAAGTAGGATCGGGTTTCGTCCGTGTGCAGTGGGGGGCCGTCTCCCATTTGACGTGTGATGATTTAGTCAGGTGTGAGCGTGCATTTTCCAATTTGGAAGGGAATAAATTAAGTGATTTTTGTTTTTTTGTTTTATGAGACTGCTGTCCCTGGCCATCTCGAGGTTCACCCTACCTCCTGTTGTGCACTGTCAGCCCAAGTGATGTGTTTATAAAGAGCGTGGCAGTGGGAGCTGGACACACAAAACACATGTGCATCAAGACCAGGGTCATGAAAACAACGCTATGAAATAAATACGCAGATGTACATATGCAGAGGAATGACACATGGAGGGAAGTTTATTTATTTATTTATTTATTTTATGTCAAGCTGTGCTACAACATAAAGATGACAGGATGAAGCTATAACTAGTGTGTATATTTTCTATTTCCTACCCTTTAACTTAAAGGATAGAGTATGTAAAAGTGACTTTAATTGCCTTTATTGTACATATTTCGGTCTCTGGAGTACCTGGCCATGTATAAGTCAGAAATTACACAACAACACAAATTATTATATTATTATTTTTTTCTTAGTAGAAGTAGCAAGCCCATCAGGCCCTCTTGTTGCATCGAAGTCAGGTCAATTTAAAAGTGACATTATAGAAAATTTACTTTGTTTGATACTTTTGGGTATTTTGACAAAAAGTCACAGAAGAGTTCACCTGGCAACTAAATAGTGGGAATAAAAGTGCCTCCTTGAAAAGTAGGACCCTCACATCAAGTTTTTTCACCTAAGAATTGGCAGCTACCTGTGCAAAGAACAGATTTCATTCTTGCAAGCGACAGCTGTACTCCAACGAATCACCGTGTCAAAACCAAAAGCTAAGCAGTGTTGTGTTGGATGCACAGTATAGTGTTAACTAACAGCGTTAACAGTGTTTAGCGTCTGTGTTCAACCGTGTTCTGCTGAGTCTGGTTGGAAGGGCTACTTCAACCTGCAAAAATTCCTGATGAACCAAAGGGGGGCCCAGCAGAGAGAGTTTGGGAACCACTGACTTCAATAATCATTGTGGTACTTTGATCGAAGCATGTCAGTTGAGGCACCTTGAAGCTGTTTAATGTTTGTGGAAAGATGGCAAAATGTCTTGTTTACATTAGGTCTGTCAAATCTTTGCGAGTGCTGCTGCATGGCTGCATGTTGTTGAAATGAACGCAGGGAAAGCAGGTGTGTAGACCGTTGCGGATGGAGAACAGATGAGAACCAACCTTAAATGACTGTGTGTTTAAATAGAAGACCTGGTTGAGATCTTCTGGGGTTGACGAAGCAGGAAACCCAAATCTTGCGTGACCTCTAACCTCAGTTTGGCTTCTCTGCTACTGCTCCCACATGTGGCTCTAAATGACTGCCTTGACTCTCTTCATGTTTATCACTGTCTCTTTGTGTGTTGGTCCATGTGACTGACCTGTCTGTCTGTTTGCCTGCCAGCCTCTGACTGATTGTCTCTTTTCAACAGCCTGTTTATTTGCTTTAAATCAACTGACTTACCAGCAATTAGCTGCACCAATTGAGTTCAAGTCTGAGGACAAACATGCGCTAGTAAGTACATTTTCAGAATCATCTCTATTGGACAAGTACGTTAAATGACACAAGGAATGTGTCTCAGGTAGTTGGAGCCACTCTAGTACGACAACAAACAGCCACGATTGCAAAACATACATTGAGGACACAAAAAAAAAACAAGTACGGAGAGAAATTGAGCAATAAAAGGGTACCAGTAATGTTAATGCTGATACAGTGACAATTGAGCAAATGATGCTGTCGTCAAGCAATTTAAAGTGACTACTAGTGCAATAATTGTGATACAATGACAGTTGTGCAAGTAGTGCAGAGTCCTTAAGCACCGAAGTGGCCAGTAGTAATCAACAACAGTTATGCAAGTAACGCAGAGTGACAAACCTACAACAATGACTAAAGTAAAAATGTAATAGCGTCCCAACATAGATGTGTAAAATTGGCAACATGTCACAATGGAATTGTAAGTCAACTAATTGTAATTCACACACTAATCCCTCTGAATATTTATAACAACACACAATACCCAATCAATTTACTGCAGGGACTCATACGTAAATTATTTGAAGAATTTCCAACCTGCTTGGGAGGACAGAACATGTTTTCATCCATTCTAGGGTGTACCCTGCCTCTCCCCAGAAGTCAGCTGGAATAGGGTGTAGCACACCCGCGGCCCACAGTGAGGATAAGCAGTACAGAGAATGGAGAAGGGCCCCGTAGAGATCGAATTAGTGCCATTGGCGTTTGCATATTGATCCTTATCCGTAGCTAAAGATGTGACGTTTCAATGACACAATCAAGTCGAGGCAGATTTTGTCTGAAAGTTTATCTCTCTGTGATGTCACAGGCATCACACCTCCAGTCACATTGTCTTGTGTAAACAAATGATTCAAAAATCAAGTCTATCTTCCACAGGTTGCTGTAACTCCACTTTCATATATGCTTTGCGTATTTGCTGTCAGTCACAACACAGTGGATGGTTGACACTGGATACGCTCCTTTGCGTCCTCATGTTTCTTGTGCATCTGACAATGAATACTTGAGGTTTGTCACCTCATTATGTGCATTTTGCAAAAGGGAAACCCACGTCATCACGACTTTACAGCAATCTAACCATTATATGTGCTTTAAAATCATTCCAAGACTGTTGTGGCAACCATTTCGTTCACCAGGATGTTCTCAGTGAGGAAATCGAATAACTTTAGTGTCACCAAAAAACATCCTTGTGAAGAGAAAATAAATGTCTTCTAAATTCCACAAATCACAGATGTGTTGTTAACAACCTTGCCAAATTTGAATGATAAAATTAGGTTTTAAAATCGTGGAACATCAAGCTGTTCTCGAACACTGGGCGTGTCCACTGAATGTGCTGAAACCACGACCCGCTCAACTTTCAATGAAATACCACTACTAGTCCTGGGGGAAAAAAAGGATAGTACCTCATCTTTCATCTTTCTTATAAAAACACATCCGCTTATATCCCGCTAGGTCGCTATGGGGCTTTTCCCCGCCACGATAACAAGATGCTCTAAAGCGGACTCGACAGCTCAAAGCCCCTGTCGAGGCTGTCAAGTCGGACTTTTTCTCCCTTTCCCCACCTCGCTTTGACGCTTTTGTCAGCATGACATGCACGCACTCATGGCTGACAATGAGGCACTCTAAAGCGGCCACACCAGCCCGAAGCCCATGTCCACATGCTGACGTCATGTCGGACTTAAAGAAAAAAGAAATTCCCCATCCTTGCTCTTCAGTCTTTCTCTGTGTGATGTGCATGCATTCATGGCTGATAACAAGGCGCTCTAAAGCGGCCACGACCGTGAGCTATCCGAAGGGAAGATGTATTTTTGGGGTGTAGACATAGCTAGCTAGCTAGCCTAGTGTATGTTGCAAGTGCGCTGGATAACTGCTGATGTGAACGAAGGGCTCAAGTTCTCATATAGTGGTGGAGGGGCGACTCATGTCTGACTCCAAAGTGCGTTATTAACGTCACAAATGAGTACTACACAGTTCTCAGTCTTTGTAGATGCTTTTAGCAATTATAGAAACAAATATCTGAAATTGCTTCACAGGGTCTATAATTGCAATTGTTGACTGAAGGTATTCATGTCAGTATACTGTTTGAAAGATTGGTCACGGCGATTTAGAAAGTGTTTTCAATACAAGCCAATAGCTTATTTAACAGCAGCTCGCCTTTTACAGTGGAACTTTGTAGAAGAGGTTGGTGGACAAGTGTCGTCTCCGGGAAAGTCGCTCTGAATTTGCCGAGCCCTCCTCCGCAGAACAGATGATCGAAGGAGATTGGCAACTTTTACTGAGGTGGGTCAAAGTGTCCTTCCTTTATGAGTTGTTACAACATG
>NC_084508.1:10243456-10290956 GCF_024500385.1 Phyllopteryx taeniolatus
TGAGCTGTATCAAATATTTTGCCTTTATTAATAGGGCTCGCAGTGAGTTTACTATAATAGCAGTAGTTTGCAATGGTGTAGAATTGTGCTACATGCAGCGGATGGAGATGCAAAGAAGAAAACAAAAAAGGTGTGTGTGTGGCAGTTGTCACCTTTGTAGTACTAAGCATTACTGCCACCTACAGGACCGGAGGGAGCTCACAATTTCAATCGACAGTTTCAGCATTGCTAAGCCTTGGCGGAGGTTTGCCCTCAAATGAGTGCCATCTTTATTTTTCCTTTTTTGGGTGTCTCCCAGCTTTACTTGTCAGTTTTTGCTCGAATGGCGAATGTAACTACTGGGGTGGGACTACATTTTGTCATCATTTAAAGTCTTTGGCAACTATGTTAAGGTCCTTGGTGCTGATTATGTAGACAAAATTATATTACTGACAGACTCACATTAGATAGTAGTGTTACTGGAAAGTGAAAACTGACTCCACACACACCCACTCAAGATGCTCCTCGAGCCTGCCCACACATGCTTCTTGTCCTTCTGAGTCAGACTGGTTGACACATGGCAATGGCAGCCACAAGTCTGAGCTTTGAAGACATAGTAATGCCAGATAATGTAGGAGTGTAGTTGCCAGATGAAACCCTCAGATTGAATACACGTTACAGTGCTCGTGACATGCTGTAGTGGGCGCCGTTCTGTCACCGTCGCTCCACTTAGCTCACCCCACACCTGCACGTTCTTGTCCTTGGCAGCTAAGGCACAAATGATGAGAGGGGGATTATGTTAACTGGCACTGTAAGTAGACGATAAGGCTTGGCATTGCACTGTGCAGTAGCTGCAAATTGTTGTGCTTCACTGCATCACTAACTGATAAGGTGTGAAATAGAACACTTTATGTGTGTTTGTCCCTGCACGTGTTGAGGTCTGCTAACTTCCTCCATGGTGTTGATGTCAAGGAGTGGAAAGAGAACAGGGAGGATAATAAATGTAGAAAATGCTTTGTAAAACAACATGAGTTAATATTTAATCAAAATGAAATCTCGAGTCTTTTATATTCTGGACAATGAAACTACCATACACAGTAAAATCATCCAGCATAACATTTACTTTAGTCACAATGCAAATGAGCTCCTTGTTGATATACTCGACCTTGCCTTGCCATAAAATGAGTTCAAAGAACGACACACAGTGATTATTGTATGTGGCTCTACTTATAATATTGCAGGTCCCATGTGGACAAAACATGCCAACATTTTCCCTTTTCAATGCATACCCATAACAGAGATGAACCCGGACATACTCCATCCAGCTGTTCCTGCATGCGTCTCCATATCCCTTTTTAAATTTATGAGCGCAAGCTGTACACTGAGTTCGTCAAACAATATTTACACACACACAGTTACAGTATACTACAATGCTTCTTTCACCAGAGATTTGCACCTCCTGTCCACAATTTATTTTTTGTCAAAGAGGGTCAACAGCTTTTTTTTGTAAACTTGTTTAGAAACTATGAATGCAAATGACTGATCAGTGCTTCTATGAATCATTTGTAAATCACGACTTTGACCTCAAGCAAATTTGTGCATGATGGACGTTTAAAAATACTAGCTTCCTGAGCGTTCATTAATCTCGAGTTTATGCTGCGCCTTGGACAGAAAGACATAACTGTTGAAGATAACTCCCAAGGTGCCTCTTCTCCCCCACTTATCTTCTCCCCAGCTTAATGAGTCGTCGCTCCTCATGTCTGGTTCTCTGGTTTGATTAGCAAATGAGGCAGTGTGGCACCTGTACTTGTGACAAATTGGTTTCATACATAAATACTTTGCGGCCATTTTGTTAGTCTTTTTCTTTGTGGAATTGTAGTGTATTTAGTCACTTATCTGCTACAGTACAGTATGTTTAGGAATTACATAGGCAGGTATTGTACAGTAGATATCCTTCTGCTCTTTTGATTGTCTGTTGAAGTAATGCATAATTCTGAGATGCGGTCACAGTTGAAATTAATCAAATAAATTAGTTGATGACTACCATCACATAATACAGCACATCATAGCAACTCTCAGATACCATATACAAATATGGCACTTTGCAGCCTGTGAGTAGCAGAGGGATGACAGAACGGATTAAACCTGATTGCATCCTTTAAAAAGTGTAAAGATCGCCAATGGTGTCATTAATTTTATATTTATGATCTTGCTTTTGTTAATGCAGTAAGCCCCCCCTCCCCCCTCCATATTCACAGTTCACTATTACAAATTCAGCCATTGACATTTTATTTTCTGTATAACCTATCGTCAACTATTTGCAGAGAGTCACCCGTTTGCCTTTTTTTGCCATCTGTAAGTTATTATTTTTAAGGTATTGTAAGATTAGTTTGAAATGATGTTAAACTGTTCTGGGCTCTTAGTTTGTGGTATATTTTCAGTTAAAACGATTAAGATATGCAACTATAAAAATTTTTAGGGGTGGCGTCAATTACTCGCGGCTTAAGGCCTCTTTATACTCCCGCGGTTGCGTGGCCGACAAGGCCCGTATTGCATCACGTGACCAACGAATTATCCCGCGCGGCCCCTCTGCGTAGCTTGATGTGGACGCGGCAAAAATTGTTGCTGCGCGTCGAACGCCGCGGAGAGCATCTCCAGCGATTGGTCCGTTTTAGTCATGTTGTGATGACGTACTCAGCGTGCCCGTTGGTTCTACATACCATCTACGCCGCCGCCTTCTCGATCGATTTTGCGCATAATTAAACGTATCATCTAGTCATCTAGGTCCATTTGTTCGAGCAAACACTGTTCCACGGTCGCCATTGTTGTTACTTTGTTCCTTGTTACTGAAAGGAAAGTAAAAACGGCTACTGGAAATGGCCCAAAAAATGCAAAGGAAACTCCACCCTGTGGTGTCCTAGCCAATACCAGCCGTAGCGACACCACCGACTTGGAGGTGAACTGGAGTACATTTTCAAAACTGCCCGCGTGAGTTGCGCTCGAGTGTAAAGGCAAATCACGAGTGGGACAGCCGCACTTGACGTCAGCGCGGTCGCCGTCCACGTGAGTATAAAGAAGCCTTTAGTCGCAACAGGGTTCGGTCCTTAATACTATCTTTTGAAAAAGTTGAATGAACTGCTCATTTCCTTCATGATCATCTAAAAATGGGAATTCACATTAAGCTACTTGTTGACTAAAACATTCAGCTTTAGCTATCAAAAATAATATTCTCCCTATAAGCATTTGGTAAAGCATTTAAATAAATGACATACTGTATATAAAAGATTGTGTCTTAAAATCGCAGTTGGCCTTGACCGCCACTTTGGATATTTGCACTTTCCTCTAGTGGTCTGACAGACATACTACGCCCTTGCACAGTTTCAGAGAAGAACAACAGCTGATGGTGGAAAAGAACACACTTTTACTGCTCATACGCAAATAAAACTTGAGGACTTTGTCGTCCACAGTGCAGTTGGAAAGACAAATATTATTTTCTTTACGAGCCGGAGAAGTCCGGAGACAAGCAGCAAAAGAGAAAAAATAAAAATCTAAATGATTGAATGGCTGAAGTATTATAGCTCGTAACTTTGGCTGTGGGATCTTGTCCTGTGAGGAGGGACGTGAGAACCACAGGGGAGTGCTGTCAGAGCTGCAATTAACTGGGATATATGCACACAAGTAAATAGTTATACGTTAGACACTATAAACTTACCTTGGCAGAGCAATTGCCTTAGTAAACCTTTATATTGGAGTGGAAATTGCAGTTTAATTAGTAGTTCGAAATGAAAACTTGTTCACCTTCAAACACAACAAGCTATAGTCAGACGAAGGCAGGGGATGTTTTATTGCATGCTTTTTATTTTCTCTTACGCTTCAAGATGTCCTTTGTCTTTTTTGTGTCAAAACAAAAACATTCTACTTCCTTTTTTTATGACTGATCTTTTCCCAGTCTGTAAGGTTTCATTCCTATGCAATAGAAGCTCAACTTACGAGTTGACCCCACGTAATTTTTCAAGATATGAGCTGTCAATCGGCCAATTACTTTCTTTAACTTTCAGGCAAAAAATTGAGATACGAACACTTAGATGTTGCCAGTGAGCTTGAAAATAAGCAGTAGATCAGCAGACGGTGAACAATTTTTAAGGGGGCCATCTAATTTCAAAACAAAGAGAATTACATGTTGTGTATTGAACCTAAATTTGGTTTATGACAGTCGGTTAGCTTAATACTAACACACAAAGGCAAATGCCAAAGACGGGTTAACGAAACCAGCATTGATATTAGTAGTTATAGACCTTTGAGCAACTTATATTTGAACGCAAACCATAGCAACACATGTAGACAGACAATATAAACATACTCACAGCTATGTGTGTGTGTATATAGATGTAGCTGCGTGTGTGTGTGTGTATATAAGTGTGTGTGTGTGTGTGTGTATCTATACGTGTGTGTGTGTATATGTATATATGTATATATATATATATATGTATATATGTGTGTGTGTGTATATATATATATATATATGTATGTATGTACTTATATATTTATATAAATATATATATATATATATATATATATATATATATATATTTATGGACACATATGGACAAGGCCTGCTTTGGATCTAAGGCGTTCTGATTCCATGCATTGTTTTTTTCCCCTTCTACTTATACTGTCATGAAGCGTTTTCAAACTGGGCCACCTGGGAGAAAAAGAACAGATTATCACTTGAACTGTTGTATAAATCCAGTTTCATATATTCAGTCAATGTAAACACAGGGATATTGGACATGGGTCACTTGAAAATACGTCTAGGTCTAAAACATCTGATATGGGCACGAAATTGGAATTTGGCACTAGCCTAGTTTTCCTGAGACTTTTTCACCCCATTGACAATCAGGCTCTTTGAACTCTGTATGCTAATGTTGACTTGCATCAGTGCACCATCATTACAAGGCTCATTATCCGTCTACCACCTTGTCAAATGATCACAATCATTGCTCTACCAAAGCAACCACGTCCGCTCACACTGCCGGTCAGCATTTCAGAAAGGGCTCAGATTCCAGCCATGATTTTTCTCACGCATCCCCTTGGGAGGAGGGAAAGGGGGGGAGGGATTCGCGGCAGGAGGGGCGGGAGGCAGATGAGCCTGCAGGCATGTCAGGTATGCCAGCACTCTGAAATGGATGCACTCGCCAGGGGGTGTGGATAGAGACCTCCAGATGGTTATGACACAAAAGTCATTACATGAAGGCAACTGTCACAATTTGAGAGTTTTTACCACAGTGTCCAATTATGAACTCATCACAACAAAGAAGTGACACAGATGTTTGTCACATGATTGAAAGACTGAACACTTTGCTTGCACATGTGCCCAACTCTCCCTTTCCAGCTGTAGCACTCCTGCTGGGGCCTTCTCCTGGTAGCTATTATGGGTGTGTGTGTCTGGGTGGTCCTGCCCCATCTCCCTCCCCCTAATAGTTTTATACCGTTGTGCCGCGGCGGTGCTCCAGGGTGGGTAGAGGGGAGTGAAGCAGGGTGGCGGGGGTTTGCTGTGGCCCTGTTGAGAAAAGCAGACGACAGGGCTAATAAAGCTTCACAGGGTTCTAGGCCCATCGCTCTCAGCACTTCCTCTCTGCTGCCCTCTCTGCTCTCTGTTGCCCCCTCTGTCCGCCACCCCCCCCTCTCATAGGCACATGTGATCCAGTCCTAATGGGACCCAGCTGGACTCCCACCTTGTGGACCCCGGCTCGGGCGCTCCTCTCTGTGTTCTCTCTTTCAGTCCTCAACCACAGATGGCACTCCTTCAGGCAGTGTATTCACCACCGGGGGATGTGTTTAGCATCCTTTTATTTTAGCCTTCCTCTTCCATTCCATCTTTTTTTCTTCGCCACTTCCCATGTGGCGGCTGTCTGAAGTTGCGCTTCAGGAGTGGGACTGCTTGGGAAATATTCTGTCATGCAGACCATCAGCTCTTTCCTCCCCAGTTAGTCCAGTCCAACCACAGCGAGTTGTTCGCACATCAGGCTTCCCCTGGCTGCCTTAATCTGTGCCCACTCTGTGGTGAGGTAGCGTGGGGAAACATTTGTTCCCCAGACCTTCTCTCCTTCATCTCTCCGGAGTCACACAATCGGCATGTAAACAGGGCGGTGTCAATGGTCCGTCCCCAAGCTTTTATGGTACAGAGGCAAAGCAAACAAACAAACTGGAGCATTTCATGCACTCCTCTGTGGAGCATTCTCACAGTGCAACAAGGGAACAAAATGTTGCAAAGTTCCTTTGCCGCATATGTACAGCACGCAGGCATGCTTATGTGCGACTGTTTGCGGCACGTTATGTGAGATCATTGTCAATACTTGGTTCTCAAAGAGCAAAACACCGGTGACTGGGGCGTATTTCTTTGTGGCCGGACACTTTACCGCTAACACCAAGGAAAACAATATGATACAAAGAAACTGTCCTTTTTACAGTCTCACATATGGCCATTGTGGGATTTTTATTGTAATCACACCGAGGACAGACAGCCGTGTGCCACAACATCTTATCATTGTCAAACCATAAGTAGATGTTCACACTGAAGAATGGTTTGGGCCCCTGCGTGTGGTCCCTCTTGTGGCTCTTGCATATGGTGTCATAATGGTTCCCGTCCATGTCTGAGATGAAAGAGCTGGGTGCGGCGACACTGGCTTTGTGCTCTTGAATACATTACGCCTGACCAGATCCGTCCCTGTGATCAGAGCACACGTCACGACAAAGTTGCACTTCCTGTTCATCTATTATACACGCGATCTGTGTCGATGAGACACAAACTAATACATGCGCACAAACACAGTCTTGGCACAAATCTGTTTTTTGTTTTTGTTTTTTTAAAATCACTATTTTCTGTGCATTTCCAACTGTACTGCTGTATGTCAACATAGACCAGACCTTTTTCTTAAATTCTGCTGACAATTTGTCCTTCTAATATTACTCAAAAGACAGACAATACCTTACAATACAATACCTAGCTGACATTATTCTCCAGTATTCCTGACTATTGGCTGTTCGCTTTTCACAAATTGACCTCCAGTAGTTCCCTCGAGCAATAGATGAAAATCCGCGAAGAAGCGAACATATATTTGAATATGTATTATCTACATTTTAAAGCTTCATACAGAATACCAAGAAAAATATCAACCTGAGGTGCAGGTATTGTCCACTTGGGGTTGCCATCCTCATGTTCTACACTGTAGTATCTGTGACTTTGACTGTGTTTTACCTTATAAGATGGGGCCTGGCCTGTTGCGTGATGTGCGAGTCACCGACTGTAGAGTTAGCTGTTGTGAGCTCAGGGTACCGGCTGGCTGGTTATTCTGCAATCATTTATTGCCATTTATTTTTAAGAGTAATGTTAAAAGATGAGCTTGAAATTATATTAGTTTGTGGGGATCGTATTTTGTGGTATATTTACAGTTTAAACGAGTAATACATGTTTATTGGCCATGTCACAGGAAAAAAATAGTGGTGGGGTACGTCTAAAATCATGCGTTTCGATTACCTGTAATTTCATTATAACTTTGAGCACAAAGGAAAGGGTGCTGTTGTGACGTGTTCCGATTAAGGTGCGTCCATCTTCACTTGGCCTCACTGTCTATGTTCAGGTCTTTCGTCGGGATTGAAACCATGACTCTTTCCCTGCACCCCTTATGTCGACATGGAGCGAAGGACGCCCCGGAGTGTTTATGTGCGGCAGACGCCCAGGCTAAACAGGAAGGGACAAGAGACCGTCACTGGGGACTATGGATGGAGACCTACTTCCACAGGTCCTCTCAGCATGGATTAAGTTAGCCATTGCTCATTTAAACGAATATCGCAAATGTGTCCATCACCCAAACACCTCGAATGACCTCATGTGGGTGGTAAATATCTGTCAGTAAGCCCCTGTAAATGAATTTGTGCATACACTTAGCATGCATGTATAGGTTTTGCATCCTGGTTTCCATGACTGGACAACCCAGGCAGAAAGCGAGCCACTACACTGTCCATGCATGCTGGCCTTTATGCAAGCTTTGCAGACAGAAAAACAAATAGTGCCAGAGGTAGGGGATAGGAAATTGAGTCTGTTTGAAGTCAGGGAGCTGCGGATTGGAGCTAAGAGACAGAAACCTGAACGCACCCTTGTTAAGAAACAGTAATA
The DNA here is from genome assembly GCF_024500385.1 of Phyllopteryx taeniolatus. Lineage (NCBI taxonomy): Eukaryota > Metazoa > Chordata > Actinopteri > Syngnathiformes > Syngnathidae > Phyllopteryx > Phyllopteryx taeniolatus. The sequence goes on from NC_084508.1 coordinate 10,251,612, forward strand.
TGTGTTTGTGTGTGACAGCAATAACACAGTTCCAGAACTTGGCGCTGTGTGTACACATCAGCCAGTGTAACCCTACACACCACCCTGATGATGTCAGATTAGCATTACGCGTGAGCTAGGCCTTGTGTGTGCGTGTGTGCAATGTACCAAATGTGATTTCTACTATTGTTTTTTTCGGGGACCAACAGAAATGTAAACAGCGGAAGGTAGCGGCTAAGGAAGAATCAAAGAGCAGAGACGTTCCATGCATGCGTATGTTTGTGTGGCAAAGGAGATGACGACATTGGCGGCGGAGCAGGCAATGAGTGAAAGGGCTCTGGTCAGTGTGAAGTTGAGCCTGTCATACAAACGTCGCTCCACTGCATGCGCGCCAGACTCACAATAGAGCACTCAGACTCCGCCACTGGCAGGGCACTGAGCACTGGCTGATGGTGGTCTGCCAAGAGCTGTCAGCTCCATGGCAGTTTAAATGTTTAAGCTCTGCAGCCTGGGAGGCGCACAATCGCAGTCAATGTTGGCGTTGGATTTCACATTACACTTAAAAGGTTTTCCGCACGGCTTTCATAAAAGAAAAAAGAAATCCCAGTCCAATGTTCTTCATGGGCGGGGGGGGGGGAAGTCGAAAGTCTCTACATATAAAAACACACTTACAGGCTTTCAAGCACACGGCAAAGCAACAAGTGGCACTCTAACCCGTAACTTTAAGGTCAATTATCATTTACAGAAAAGGCAATGAATGAAGAAGAATTGAGGAAAAGGGGACTAAGCAAAGTATTCCAGAGTATCATACTTGAACATAAGCAAAATAAGTATAATTAACAAGTAACTGAAATAATACCGTACATTAAACATTCAGTTTTATTAGGCTTAAAAGCAGTTTGCATGCTGATAAATGACCGAAACCTTATTGAAATACCTACACCATCGTTCAAAAGTGTGTGGTCACTTAAAAATGTCCTTACTAATTAGTTTTGAATAATTTAATGTTATGTGAAGAAGATAAATGTCAGAAAATAAAGTAGATAATGTGGTTGGGTGAACCCAAAATTGTGAACAGTGTTCAGGCTAATCAAGGTGGTCTTGCATACACAGTGGGACCTCAATTTTCAAAACACTATAAAAAGCCTATTCAAGTTGCAGTTTGAACAGTCTTCTGAAAAATATCCTTTAAAGACCTTAAAGTTGATTCTGATCTTTGCTTCTAAATATGTTTGAAGATAATTGCTTAAAATGAGTGGCAAGACTGACAAAAATGTAGTACCCAATTGTGGCGATATAGCGTTTGGGGGGGGGGGGGGGGGGGCTTTTTTGTAACCTGTCCTGTTCAGCTGCATGGCCCCGTAGAATGTTGGATCTGTTTTGCTGTGCATCAGGGGAGTTTGAAGTGCTTCCTTTGCTTATTATTTTTTCCATCCATCCATCCATTTTCTTTACCGCTTAGCCTCACTAGGGTCGCGGGCTGCTGGAGCCTATCCCAGCTATCTTCAGGTGGGAGGCGGGGTACACCCTGAACCGGTCGCCAGCCAATTGCAGGGCACATAGAAACAAACAACCATTCACACTCACATTCACACCTACGGCCAATTTAAAGTTGTCAATCAACCTACCACGCATGTTTTTGGGATGTGGGAGGAAACCGGATTCCCAGGAGAAAACCCACCCAGGCACGGGGAGAACATGCACGATCCACACAGGCCGGGGCCGGGATTTGAACCGCGGTCCCCAGAACTGTGAGGCAGATGTGCTCACCAGTGGACTTCCGTGCCGGGCTTATTATTACGTGCCGGGCTTATTATTATTATTATTCTTTTTTTAATTATTATTCTGATGTTTATTGAAAATGCAGCCTGACAGAAAATGGGTTTTAGAGGACAGACAAAGAGGGACAGAATGGAAAAGGGGAATAGGGGTGCGAACCACAGCAGAACAATAGTTATGATGAGTGGTGCGATGGGATGCTTTTTATAGTGTGTAAACAGAAGTAAGAACCTGTGTCTTAATATAACCTGTGTTATTATTAGTGGTCCCAGCACGAGCAATTAAAGCCTATAGCGTGTCTATGGAACTTATTAGTGAATGAACACCACATCACGTGCATGTTAATCAACTGGTGTACGGAGTTACTGAGCCGGCACATTGAGGAAGGGTGGGCCCGGCCCCCTCCACCTGCAAGGGGGGCCAAGCCAGTGAGCCCATCCCGTGGGGGACCCAGCCAGGGGAGCGCCACCCACTCTCAGGACCCAGGGCGGTCCCCTAGCCCAACCAAAGCGCCCCGACCACTCCCAAAGGGAGGGGCACCGGACCACTGCCCCCCACGCTCAATCTCCCCCACCCAGTGCGCCCCTGCGCCCCCACCACCCCCGGAGAGCACGGGGGCCCCAGCCACCAACAGGACCCAACGCAGTAGCCAGCTGCCAACTGAAAAAGGTCTCATCCCGAAAAAAGTGAGCCCATGTTAAGTGCCCGGGAGAAGTGAGAGGAAGACGGGGACCCAAATGGGGGAGGGGGGGAACCCCCATCTCCCCTCGGCCCCCACAACCGAAGAGGGGGTGGGGGTGCAGGCCCCAGGAGTCAAGCCAAGAGAAATTTGAATACCCACCACCCACCCTATTACTATAGTTACCAGGTCCCCAACTGGCAACCATTAATCCCTGTACCATGCTCGTGTGGTGGGATTTTGTGCATTAAAATTGGGAAGACTGATGGGGGTGAGGCGAGACTTTCACGGGGCAATGATGACCCACAACCGTCACCTCCACCCAGGCCAACCAGCTCCCCAACGGATTTGTGAATGTATGTGGAATAGATGGAGGTGTGACTTAAATGGGATCGTAAGATGCACTTTGTAGTCTCCTCTTCCCCACTACAAAATAATTTGAGCACCTTTGTTAGCCTCAGAAGTTGGCTGGTTACCTACGTCTATATCCTAAAAATACATCTTCCCTTGGGATAGTCCGGTGGCATGGCTGCTTTAGAGCCCCTCATTGTCGGCAGTGAGTGCGCGCATGTCACACAGCGAAAGACTGGTTAGAGCGTCAGTCTTACAGTTCTGAGGACCCGGGTCAATCCCCGTCTCCGCCTGTGTGGAGTTTGCATCTTCTCCCCGTGCCTGCGTGGGTTTTCTCCGGGCACTCCGGTTTCCTCCCACATCCCAAAAACATGCATTAAATTGGAGACTCTAAATTACCCGTAGGTGTGAATGTGAGTGCGCATGATTGTTTGTTTGTATGTGCCCTGCAATTGGCTGGCAACCAGTTCAGGGTGTACCCCGCCTCCTGTCCGATGACAGCTGGGATAGGCTCCAGCACGCCCGCGACCCTCGTGAGGAGAAGCGGCTCAGAAAATGGATGGATGGATAGATGGGGTGTGGTTTCAGCATATTCACATACTCACATTTTTTAAGAGCAGAGACTGAAGCCTCATTTTGCTACTTTTTATACTTTTAATTTAATTAATGAAATTAATTAATAATTTTTTTTATAGTCATTCAAATTCGGCAGCGGTGTTAACACTTTTCAATAGTGTGTCAAATTTAGAAATACATTTTGATTTTACTGGGACTTTAAAGCAAGACCTGTACATTGATTAAAGGTTTTATGACAGCAAAGTTTGGACTTTGGAATGAACTAGTCCAAAGTGTTAATCTCATTGGCAAGTAATTGTTATCCAAATCGTAGGGTTGTCCCCATCCGAACTTTGAGGTCGGAAATCGGTCTGATGTCAGCAAAAAAAAAAAACAAGTATTTGATCGGATCGCACTGGATTTCCGATTTTTACCACTCTTATACAAGCAGTCCATTCCATGCGCCGCTCCAGCACTTCTATCCAGCAGTGCCCGGTTGGCATACAGAGCCCACGTGGTTGCTAAGGTGCTTCCATAGTTGCAAGGAGTATGAGTGACTAAACTAAAACGAAACACATAACAAAATAATTGCTATTAAATGTTAAAACCACACTTGTTCTTTCTTCGTTTTTGTTCACAAAAACTGATAGCTCAATGCTAACACAATGAAAGAAAGACTTGATCTGTTTTAGAAAGGAGTTACAGTTACACTTACCCCTATATTTATGAACACTAGAAACAGTTATTGTTCCCCATGAGTCCTCACATAAATATTTTAGCTCCCATTTATAGGCTAGTCATTCGTTTTTGCTCTTCACTGAAAATTTTCTTTCAGAGCTTTACAACAAGCTGTTGGGTAAAGCGCATTTTCACCATTTCAGCGGGGTGAAAGAGCTTTCAGAGTGCTGGTCAAGGGAAAGTGCCTCTTTGCGGATGGGAACAGTCCGAACAAGCATCAATGACCTATCACTTTTACAGTAGTGTTATATTAAGTACTTTGCTATGGCTCACTGGTGTGGCCATGATGAAATTTCTCTCAGGCCAAGGCATCATCAGTTCCCCTTTCTCCCTCCATCAGAGGAGGTGGTCCCCGCTTTTTACTGATGGACGTCTTTGATCCACCTCTCTCTTCTCCGCTATGATTCATCGTCCTGGCGCACACAAAGGCCGTCCGTCCCCCGTCCCCCCCACCACAAATGCAGCTGCCTTTCAGGGCCAAGCGTCAGGCTGTTGAGGAAGGAAGACCACATAAGAGGAGCAGGGAAGCAAAGAGTGAGAAGAGAGGAGAAGAGCACGCAGTTTCACTCACCTCTGCTGTCCCTGACCGGCCCCGTCTCTCTGGAGCGTACCTCCAGAGGGCCTTATTCAGAGACTCACCTAATGAACACTCCTGCCCTCATTCAGCCCCACAATGGAGTCCTCCACTGCCATTGAGCTTGCTCACAATGGGGAACATCGCTCCAATTAAACCCCCGAGACAATGAGCTGAGGTAGGTGAAGGGGTGGAGGTGTGTGGGTAATATCTGTGCGCATGAGGGGTCGAGCTGGGGGGTCAGCAGGGTAATGAACGGGCCCGAACCGGCGGACCTCTTCGGAGGTCCTCTGAAGTGCCATTGCCTCTGATGTACTATTTGGATCAGTAAGAAGCAATTACATGCCCATTCCCAGCACATCCCCAATCCTTCTCCTCCCCCAGGCGCATGGATCGTGTGTTTGGTGGTGGTGGTCGGGGGTGTGGGGGGGTGGCTGGTGGGGACGGACGGATGTCAGGATGCAGTCCTGCATTTAAACAGAAATCGGTGTTTAAAAGGCCTCCGCTTAGTCGTGTTATGTTAAAGAATTTGGCCGCACCGCTTTTGGTACCAAAAGCAGGACTTGTGTCACAGGTGTCAAATTTAAGGCCTGGATGTCATTTTACATGGCTTGCGAAAGCTTGCCATCATTTTCACAAAACTGGCATAAAAAGGACAGTAACCAAATGCAGGGGAAATTATGTAGTATGATGGGTTACCACATCAGAACATATTAGATAATGGACAAGAAGTGTAACTACCTCACACTCTAGCCAAAGCCGTAGAAAGTCTGGACACTGATTGCTGTCATTGGCTAAATCCAGCTTACAAAGTTTATGGACGTCATGGTGTCAACCAGGATCGGCATTGCCTGCGTTAGTCATAGTCAGTTTTTGACCTTTTTTGAGTAGATTTTAGACAAAATGATTTCTGTGGCTGTAGGCTGTTCCGCTCATCCTGGACAAGGTGTGTAGATGCATCGTTTCCCGAAAAGCCCATATCTATGATGTCTGGGGTGGGGGTTGGTGTGTGTGTGCGTGTGTGGGGGGGTCGGTTCTGGTGGGGGGAGGCTGGTTGGTGGGGGGTGGTGGGATAAACCCTCATATTAATCAAATATTAATGAATGAAAATCTAGCGTCGTTACTTTAAACAGATGAATAACGTATGCCTTGTCCGCTTTTGACGGCCTTGGTCAAAAAAAACTTATGTTGTTTTTAAGAATCGTAGCCTACATTCTTTATTAATTCAATAACTGGCCATAATGATAATTTCAGATTAACATAGAATATATACAATATATGTGAGTAGAAAAAAGTGGCCACCATCTTTGTAGAATTTTCTATGAGTACTTCAAAGTACTTCAAAATCCTCCATTAAAAAAATAAATTGATTTAAAAAAAAAAAAAAACTATTGATTACTAAAATACATTTTAAATGGCCGCTCAATTAGACTTGGCATTTTGGCGGGCTGTAATTTTTGGGAAATAGTGTCACATTGCTATTGTGAGGTTACTGTGAAAAATACTCCTTATGCAGAATTTTGGAACTAGTCAATTGTGAGATGTTTTGTCAAGCTGGGTGACAATATGGCGCCAGGGCATGTCACTGTCCAGACCTCTACGGCTTTGGCTCTAGTCACACTTGTACTGCGTAAACAAACACAGTACAGCTCAGTTTCTGGCGAGCAGACGTCATGGCCAGTGATATGCCTTTGACAGAATGTCAATCTCATTTAAAATAATATTCACAGAATGTGAATATCAGTACAATATGAGAAAAAAACTAATGCTGGACAAAAGCTTCCTGTGCCATTTAAACAGTCTCTGGGTCTTTTCTAATGAAGCCAAATCAACAACAATAACCATGTAAGTGTCATGGCTCGAAGTTGTTGTTCTTCGACTTGTGACCATGTCGAAGTCTCCTTGAGCAAAATACTGAACCTCTAGAGGCTCCTGATGCCGCTTCGACATGAGGTGAATGAGGAGATGGTGTTAGAATGCTTTGAGTACCTTGAAGGTAGAAAGCACAGGTGTAAAACTCAAGGCCCATGGGCCAGATCTGGCCCATCACATCATTTTGTGGCCTGCAAAACCAAATCATAGACCTCGATAATGTTTTAGATTTTTTATTTTTTTTTGCAACCAGTCCTGCTTTTAAAACAAATTGAATAGTGGTTGAACAAACAGTGTTCATTAGCTTCTGATTTCAAAACTAGTTATCCATCCATTTGTTGTGTAATTTGTAATCATATAAGGTAATTCTGCATACATTTGCATATGGCTCCACAGTCATAACGGCCCTCTGAAGGAAACAATAGCTACGATGTGGCCCGTGATCAAAATTACTTTGACACCCCTGGTGGACAAACACTACACAAGTGAAAGCCCATTTATCATTAACAAATGCTGTTATAGCATAATAATTCACACTGTTCAAACTGTTATTGTTGCACTTGTCTCTGCTCTTCATTTCACTAAAAAGAAGCCAAACTACTGATGTTGTTCTGTTCCTGTTTTCACAAAACAAAAACGGTTCCCTTCTCTTCCGGCACGGAATGTGTAGCGAACCGTATGTAACCTTAAAACCAAGGTTCATCTACATCTACAATCCGTGATATTTGGTGTACCCTCAAACTCTTAACGATTATTTGTGTGTACGGTATGTGGTTTCAGCGATATAATGGGGGACCTGAGGGCAACCATAACGATGTGACCTGCGATGAAAACAGGTTTGACACGATCTTGTCATTTTTAATGACTATTCTCTGTGGAAAGGTCACACGTCTGTTAAAGGTCCAAACACATTTGTTATAATCACCACCGAAGGAAGAAAAAACAATAGATGGGACATTCGGTGTATGCCTTGTGCATAGGGACGGAGTGCTTCCATAATGCTGTATGTCTTGTTATTGACACTGTTGCTCAAAATACAGGGTCCGCAGAGACATGGCATTTGACAGAGACACGGGTAGATAGCAAAGCCAACAAAGGGCAGGACAAAGGCCGGATCTGCCCCATGATAATGCGGCTCACACTCATGAATATGGCAGCAGTGGTGGTGACAGCCGTAGAGGTGTTCGCGGGCCAACATATCTATCCAGCTTTGTTTGTATGTGTGCCCACAAGACTTGTAACGGCAATGTATGCAGGTCCTCACACATTGGCTCACTCAATCACATTTGCATGCATTACTATAGCTAAGCCCGCTGGTGTTAAGGCATTTCTGTGTCTCTATCTGCATGTGCTTGGTCCCAGCGGGGCTGAAAAGTCAATCAACAAGTCTGTCAGGGGAGCGTGACACGCTCTCTGTACAGGGATCAATGCCCTTCGCTCCCCCTCTCGGGACTCTTGGTTAGTTGGCGGAGGCATTTACAATCCATGCAAAGCTGCTTAAATCCCTCGTACTGCATTGACAACTGACTGAAGGGTACAGATTTGTGTGTGGAATGTCTCTGTGTGTGGTCTTACAGGCTTTAATGCTTGTTTGCAGTATGTGTATGATATTGGCAACATCTGCTCTTACTTTCAGCCGCTGTTTATATTTATTACTTACCCACCTTACAAATGTTGTCACATTTCGAATTAGACCTTTTTATTGTCACTCTACAGGGACTTGAAATAAAACAAATAACATTTTAGATAGACAACTTTTATCGGCTACATCTAAAATTGTTTTTGTTTTTATTCCGTTATTTACAGTTATAAGTGTCACAATTAATCGATTAAACGACAATAAACCAATCCTAAAAATCAACTATTTTGATTAATCGTTTAGAGCCCTGGTTTAACTTCAAATAAACATCTGCTTTTACTTTGGAGAACAATGACCAACGTTTTTGCCTATTTTCCGACGTGACGAACTAAACCAGTAACTGACTCATAATCAGTTTGTTTGTGCATATTCTGCACTGTCAATTTGAGAGAATGTCCTGTTTTTTAATGCAGGGATGAAAATCAGGCGGCATGGTGGACGACTGGTAACCACATCGGCCTCACAGTTCTGAGGACCGGGGTTCAAATCCCGGCCCCGCCTGCGTGAAGTTTGCATGTTCTCCCGTGCCTGCGTGGGTTTTCTCCGGGCACTCCGGTTTCTTCCCACATCCCAAAAACATGCATGGTCGGTTGATTGAAGACTCTAAATTGCCCTTAGGTGTGAATGTGTGCGTGAATGGTTGTTTGTTTATATGTGCCCTGCGATTGGCTGGCGACCAGTTCAGGGTGTACCCCGCCTCTTGCCCGAAGATAGCTGGGATTGGCTCCAGCACGCCCGTGACCCTTGTGGGGATAAAGCGGTACAGAAACTGAATGGATGGACGTATGAAAATAAAAAAAAAAGTTTTATTTGATTCATTGATTCATCAAACAATAATTGACAGGTTAATCGTTAGTTGCGACCCTAGTTAGCAAGTTAAAAGGTTCCCCTGTAGCCCTCTTCTTACCTCTGATCATTTTTATCATTCTACCTTCATTTTTCTTTGTGGAATTTTTGTCATTAATTTTTTTAAAGGTAGTTTTGCTTTGACCGAGATCCATCTGCCCTGACTTGACTCTCCCAGTGACCTCGCAACCCTGACCTGCCAGTGCAGCGTTCTTTCTCTACAGAAAGCCATATTGTTGTCAACTGAAAAATGACATAATACCCGTTAATATTCCGAGTCTTATTGGAGTGGAACCAAGAGTTGCAGTAAATCAAAAGGCGAGCCTACGAAGAGTCCCACCACTGTGCCGGTGCTGCAGTGTGTGAGCTCTCTATTAGTGTGGGAGAGTGTGTTTTTGTTTGACTGACCCAGTGTGCCGCTCTCCACTCAATGTGGGAGGTTGGGCTTGCTCTCTTTTTCTCACTATCCATACCGCCCGGTCCTTTTCCCTACCAGTGTTGCCACAGACCTCATTCTCTCTTCCTCTCTGGTTCCTGTGGCCTCCCAGACCTTCCTTTAGCTGTCAAGACATTAGACTGCTGAGGGACTGGGATGATGGTGGAGGGGAGAAGGGGGAGAGGGGGTGCTGGGTGTTTGGAGGTGTACGCTGGGTATCATGTTCGCTTTCTCTTTCCTACTACAGATTTATGGGGGCTCAAGGCTTCTCTAAATATTTGCCTTTCCCCCTGTACTATGGGAGATTGATGGCCTTTGAAGTGGGGGGTTGTGCAGGGTGGAGGTGTTTTGGGTTCGAGAATAGGTGGAGTGTATATATGGATAGGTGAAAGCCTTGTGTAGGACCACTCGGGTGGGGTCTACCGGGTGTAATGTGCTGCGTAAAGTTGCAACAGTTGTGAACTGAATCATTACAATTTATTTGTATTTATTTATTTATTTATTTATATATATATTTTTTGCGCTACCCAAGTTCAAAGAGCGTCCTGGCTGACATGCACTGCTTACATGAACAACATTGCTGCGAAAAGGGAGAAGCTACTTGTACAAAAGCAGAGTGAGTGTGTGAATGCAACTTTTGCGACCCCTTGAGGGTGACTATTTCTCCAAAAAGTGTCGAGCAATTCCGGCAAAGAAACCGATACACGTACGAGCGGAGTCAATTTCTCATTTTCCGTATGACAAGAAAGGAGCCAGATAAAAGGCAGTCAAGGAGTCAATTGTGCTGAACATTGCCAAAGACATGGTGCCCATTCGTACTTGTGCTTGTTAGAAAATGTTGACCCGAGGTATGTGCTTCCAAGCCACCAATATTTTGCTTCGGTCACCTTGCCTCAACTGAACAACTTAACATGAGAAAAGACCGAGAGAGAGAGATGGACTGGGTGCGGTGGTACTCTTACATTTGTACCAGTTGAGCCATGCAGTTTGATGGTTCATTTTATGATGTTAAATTGTTGAACATGCGAGTTGCTAATTTATTAAGGATCATGTTTATGTTTTGACAAGGATTTTTTTTTGTTTAAGATGAAGTGCTTATTTTCTGTTTAAAAAAAAAAATAATTTAAAAAAATAAATTAAAAAAAATTGTGGAAGTAGATTCTTGGAAAAAAAAACTTGCTGGTGAAAAACTGTTTCCAAGTTTGTTTGGTATTAGGAGTAATAAAGGGAAAGAAAAACAAGAAGTGAAGATTGTTTTGGATAATGTATTTGTCTTTTTGTTTCTATAAGCAAAGGGAAAAAACTTTTTATTTTTTTTGTGTCTGGGGGGAAACGTGCCATTTTATTAAGGTCATATCGCCCAGCCCTAATTTTGCCTAACATAATTATGAAAATATATAATTTTTAATTCAATTTGAATAAATTATTTTTAAAATTCTTTGAAATGATAACAAATTATAGGAAAGCACCTGACTACTTTCTGCCATGTCATGTAACTAAAGCTTACTGGATCAATCATTACAAACAACTTGCTGCTAGTACTATTGTACTATTCAAGCAAGGAATAGCCATGTAGCACTACTCACAATGTACACGCCAACATATAGCAGTAGAGACCCACGCAACAAAGGAGCTCAGTCACTCCATCATAAAATGTTCCCTTCCGCCCACCTATCACCAAAATACAACAATGTATTTAAATTACCACCAAAATTCACATTCCTCTGTATAGAAGGTGAATTGTATACATTTTTGTAAAAAAAAAAAAAAGTTTCTAAACTGTAAATATGTGGTCGGTATTTAGAACCCGCATTGCTGTTCAGTACAGTATGGCCAAGTTAATGGTAAGTCGACATTATTCAGAAAACAAGAACAAAATGTGAGCGTGGGTTCTCTTTCTATGCAGAGCGAAATACTGGAAGGAGGTTTGCCAAATACCTGTTCCGCAGGGGATTTTGCTGGATAAACCTGAGCCGGGCTGCTAATAATAATTCTGTACAGAGTCAATCAAAAGTTAAAAAAACATCTGTTATAAAGGTACCTCATAATCTCTCCAAATCTTCTTTTGTAAATAATGGGTCTCATATTCCCATATCAATTTCTCCATCCAGAAAATGTTGCATCATCTAGTCAAGGGATGTGTGTGTGTGTGTGTGTGTGTGTGTGTGTGTGTTTGAATACATCTCCCTCCACCCACTCTACCCTGTACATCTCCTCTTCCACTCTTCATTCAGCTCAGCGTCAGGGGGTAAGTACTGGGGCCCTACTTCTGCACCCTACAGAGTGGAGCAGTTTCCAATGCACACAAGTGCCAGCCTGCATTTCTGCTTGTGTATTTATATGCCTAATAAAAGTTGTCAAACTCATGCACGGAAATGTAGTAGTACACATGAAGTATGGAACATAAATACTATTTGTCAGTGGTGGGGAATAACGAAGTGCAAATACTTTGTTACTGTACTTAAGTAGATTTGTCAAATATTTATTATTATTTTTTTTGTACTTTGATACCTTGCATTTTAAAACAGGTAATTGTGCTTTCTACTCCTTTGCCAAAATTTTACTTTATCAACCTCTACAGAAGATGACGCTGTTAAAAAAAAAAAAAAAAAAGTTGCACGTAGATGTAAAGTCAAGTGCAGTTAAGATCTTGCTTAATTGAAATTTTAGGGACATATAATGTGGGAAAACAAGGATAGCAGGGACATGGAGGAACATGAACCACGGAGTGTTATGGACAATGATGCAACACCTTTGGTGAGGCAAAATATTGCAAATACATTGCCTTATTTAAGAGAATTGTTTCATATTGTCGCTTCTGAGAATGATTCGTGGCGAACGCGTCATTTTATGACAGCCTAAAAACAACCAACTTCAAGCGTTAAATTCAGTCTAATCTGAAGAAACGTGATAGCTGGGATAGGCTCCAGCGCGCCCACGACCCTAGCAAGGAGAAGCGGCTCAGAAAATGGATGGATGGATGTGTGTGTCAGTTCATGACATTACCAAATCTTTTGGAGGAAGAAGTTTGGATAGCATAAAAGCCTGAACCAATGCTAGCTAGCTCTTAGCTCTTCAACAATGACATGCACCAGATAACGTTACACTTCAAGGATTTCACTCCCACCAAACCATTATTTTATATATAATAATGATAATAAAATATTTTTACTTTTGTAGTTCAGAATATTTCTGTCCTTTTTTAGTTGAGTTAAATCAGTACTTCTACTTTTATCAGTTTTTTTCATCCATTTTCTGAGCCGCTTCTCCTCACTAGGGTCGCGGGCGTGCTGTAGCCTATCCCAGCTATCATCGGGCAGGAGGCGGGGTACGCCCTGAACTGGTTGCCAGCCAATCGCAGGGCACATACAAACAAACAACCAGTCGCACTCACATTCACACCTACGGGCAATTTAGAGTCGGCAATAAATTTGTTTTCATTTTTTTAACAACTATCGGTACTTTTTAAGTAGAGAGTGCGAGTACTTTTCCCACCTATGCTATTTGCTACAGACTTTACACGCATACACACGAAGTCCACCCCTGGTTCCCATTTGCCTCCCTCGTCCCTGGGCAGCCATTGCTCTAAAGCAGTTGAGTTTTAATGTCATGCAAGGGAAAAAGATAGGAGCAGAGAGGTCACTTGGGTGACAAACGGTCAAATTCGCAGGAAACTCCCAAGAACATTCTTCCTCAAATTATGCTATTAGCTGCTTGGAGGGGAGGAGTGGGGACATGAGTGAGAGAAAGATGGAAACATAAACAGGCATGGATCGTATGTGTTGGGGTCGAAGGCGGGGTCTTGTCTTAAAACAACAGAAAGAGAAAGGAACTTTGTAGCCATTTGGCCTCCTACTCTTGAGCGGAATGTGGTTTGGTGGCATTTACATGTTCATAGTGATTTATTGGAGCTGGCGTCCCCCCTCTGTCTCCGTCAGCGCAAGCCTCTCATAGCTAGGAAAAGGCCCTAAGCCCAAGGAGACAGTAAGCCTGAAGTATTCTCCTTCTCCTCCTGCACCTGTTCCCCACGCTGGGGAAATGAGAGGCTGTGATTGTGTGTAAGCGTCTCTGCTGGATAGCCAGAGTGATAGTGTTAATCTGATAATTTTTTTGGGTGGACCAACTACACAAGCAAGAGGGCTTATTGATTGGATGTTTTTTTTTTTTTTTTTTTTAAATTGCTTACCCAATAAGGAGGAGTTATCTAGGCTATTTGACAACAGTTTTTTTCTGGTCAATTGTCATGAATTTGGGAGTGAGAGCGAGAAATAAGTGTCTGTTTAGCTTTACAGGGCAACTAGCTCCATTCTCACACTGCCTTCTTCTGACATACAAACACAAGTTTCACATTTGGAACTTGAGTATATTGCGCTATTTACTTTTGTAAGACGAAATTGCTTGGAAGAACATGACAAATTGAATACTGTATGAAATGTTATCTTTTGTGATTCTTGTGCTACTATTGTTTGAATAGTGACGGTTTTAACTTTTGGCTGACTTTAAATATTTCTGTTGGGTAAGTTTAATCAAAGAAAGATACCATAACCTTCATAGTACATTGGTACCTAGGAACGATGTTGATCTGTTTAGTGATCACGGTTTATGGTACATTTATGGTTGAAACTACGAGTTGTCCCGATCCGATCAAGTGCTAGGAAGACGCTCATATAATTTGAATATGATCGATATTGGGTTAAAAAGTTATGATTGTTTTTTTTTTTTGGTTTTTCATAAAGCGACAAAATGAAGTACAAACATATTGCCTATTGGAACAGCAAGAGCTTAGTTTCACATTGCACAATGTAAGAGGAAGAGGAAGAAAATCAGTTCCACACAAATGGCTTGATTTCACAAAAATGCTTGTCAATTTTAAAAAGCCCGCAACTTTTTTAGACTGGTTGTACAGCACCTATAGACACAATTGAAACGGTTCTCAGTACTCAAAATCAAGTGACTGACTCGGGTGCAAAAATATGTGACAGAGAGATCCCTAGTTTAAATTAGTAATACTGTCTGTGCAATTATAAAAATGTTTTGGGGGCATCGTTTACTCACAATTTTTAGCTATTAGCAGCATACAAACCAAACTGTGAAACAAACATAATTTACACACATCAGCACCGAATGAATTATGAATAGCAGCTCGGCCAGAGTACTCATGTTTTTCTGCTTCTGCGAAAATGTTCAGGCAGATGCGTCTTTGTGATGCAGAAGAAAGTTAAATTGGGAACAATTAGTTTCCTCTCCAAATGGGGCGCGTTATTGATAGGAGCCAATAATAAAATGTCACAAAAATAGAAATGGCAAATGTTGAGGGGATTACATGTTCCATTCCCATTGTAACACAAGTAACAATTGCAATTGCATTCGCATCGGTTTACTTTAAATGTAAGCCCGGTACTCTCTGCACTGGAGTAAACCCCGGCCATTATTCGAGGAAATACAGTATGTAAAAATTTCAGCTCTAAATGCTGGTTGTACTTTGCCAATTTTCCCAGACGGGGTATGACTTTACTCGGAAATGATTGCAGTGGGAATAAGTCCAGTTATTAAATAATAAGCCCTCTACTTGAGCTAAGAGCCTACACACTCTGTCATTTGAGGTAGGGCTTTGCTAACTATAGCAGTCCTGATGTCGAACGGGTGGAAGAAAATCCCATGACGGCTCACTCGAAAAAAAGCAACGAAAGGACTTGAGCGTATGTAACGGCTGCTGGAAAGTTGCTGCTTCTCTCTCATCCATGAGAGGGGGAGACAGTTATTTCTGTTGTGCCAGAAAATGTGTATGTATTGTACACTAGTGTGTGTGTGTGTGTGTGCGCGCGTGTGCGTGTGTGTGTGTGTCTGAGTGCCTTGACAGCGGTTGGTATATACAGGAAACCACAGAAAGCTAACATTTACTCCCATAAAAACAGAGGAAGTTTTGCTCCACCTGCCTCGAAAATCACAAAGCACGGTGGTCAGAAAATAACCAGTGATTTCTTTATCCACCACTAGCTTTATAAACTGTCTTGACCCCCTGCTTGTGTGTGTGTGTTTGTCTGTGAAAGAGAGAGAGATTAGACACTGTGTGAGTCATAGTAAGACTGCAGGTGATTGGTCAGGAAGTGGTCATGTTATTATCTTTAATTGAGGTATAATTGTAGCCCTGAGTGTGCCATACTGTACGCGCTAGTGTGTATGTGTATCTTTCTACGTGTCTGTGTTTGTGTTTAGGTGTATGTGGGGTGGGGGGTGGGGGTGGGGGCAAATTACATTGAGAGTTTGAACTTGCTTTGATTAAAAACAAAACAGAGTAAACACTGGGTTTTAGTGGGCAGCGGTTTGAATGGTGGGTGTCCTACAGTATGTCCATATGTGTGCGTGAGATAATGGGCTTCTTTTGACTGCAGTGAGTACAAGTCTCCCTATAAGCAGCCTACTCATCCGCTTAAGCTGCCAACTGTCACAGAACTTTTAGCAGATTCTTCTTATTATAAACAATTTTCTACTTGATTTCTGACTTTTAAAGTCTACCAAATTTGGATGAAAACACACAAAGAGACACGACCACCCTGAATGATTTCTTATTGGCCTAACATAAAAGTTGCACGTTATTTTCCAACTGTGCATCCAGTGTCTTCCCATGTATTTCTTTTTTTCTTTTTTTGAAGTACAATATAACCCTATTTTGGCCCGTTTTTTTCTTTTGTGGTTACATCCATTTTTAAATGTCACTATTGCAGGCAGTATTCTTAATTTGCAGGAATCCTATACAACTATAAATCTGAGCTTTATTGTTGGCTCATTTTACCCCTTGTGCAAATGAATGTGTAAACATTCCAGAAAGAGTGAGAAATTACGCACATATATCATTCTGCACAGTCAACCTCAAACATTTACACGCACAATAAGTAAACAACAATTAAAAGTTGATGGCCCCCAGCTGAGACAATGGCTTATTTTCTTTAACAGTGGTTTTCAAACTTTTTACACCAAGTACCACCACCAAAAATACTTAGCCCCACAAAGTACCACCATGGTGATCAACATTACAATACTGTAGCATTTTATTTAAAAATACCTATACTATACCTGTATTTATTATTGTAAGAAACTGTTTGAACATTTAGACTGCGCTTAGAAATAGGAATAGAAGAAAAATGTAATCATGAAATTAAAATGTATGGCACATGAAAGTTAAATAAACATTTAATAATGTTTAAAAAAGTTCAAGATTAAATGACATTGTACAGGTATTGTACTTAGAAGTTAAATACTACTCAACTGGACTTAAAAGAATATACTGCACTTGAAAAGTAAAAAAAAAAAAAAACTGTATTGTGATAAAAACCATCTGATTGCGTAGCCACAAGCTTCATTCTGTTATGTTTGAGTGTATTTTATTTTTCGATGTTGCACCGCGACCCGACCTCGGATAAGCGGTAGAAAATGGATTGATGGAATGTTGTACAATATTAGTCCTCGTACAGCACTTTCAGAATCACTCCGCTCACATTCAAAATATCTCTCGTCTGTACATAATCACTCAAAAAATAAATTGGAACTTCTAAAGTTGAACTGTACAAAAGTTGTACAATTTTGGTGTAACCAACATTTTGTACAGCAACATGTTTCAGAAGTCAACCAAAACTTAGTTTAAACCATAATGTTGCCATGGATTGTCTTTTGTTTTGTTTTGTTTGTTCAACAAGGAAAATGGAACTTGCTGTTACAGGACCTACTGCTCAGTTCAATTTGAGTAAATAAATAGCTGTTTTTAATGATGCTGTGGTTAACTTCTCCTGACAGTTTGGAATGTTGACACGTTACTTAAAACAATTTCTGAACAATGTTTAACAATGGTGCCTATAGGAGCCTGGAACAAATGAATTCACTTTACAGTTCCTGTATGCATTTTCTGCCAATTTTGTATACATGTGCTCATTAACACCATTACCTCTGGAGTGATTTCTGGAGTAGCTCACCTCCCTTATTTCTTTCTGCCTGCTTCGACCCCCCGGCCCTCTTCTCTCTGTATATCTGATGTGTTCTCAAGCACTCTGAGCATGGATCTAATTGAGGGCAATCATTCAGGTAAAAAGCCCTCGACAATGATGCTGCCCTATCGTGTGTGTGTGCGTGTGTGTGTACACGTTTGCTTGTACTTGTGTATAGTACAAGATGTTTGTGGTGCTTTTTTTCTTTCCCCAGTGCTGCCCAACCCCAGGACCTCTTCTCCTTTCTCCACTATGAATAAAATGTTGTACTGACCCCGTCTACCTTACTATTGGCCCAACAAGTCTGTGCTGCAAAGAAGAGGCACTGAGAGAGCGAGAGAGAGAGAGAGAGAGAGAGAGAGAAAGCAACATGGAGAGAACAGCAGCGCCAGGTCTGCTCCTGTTCTTGACTAGCACCATTGTTTTGAACCTCTGGGAGCACCTCCTTAACACCAGGAGGCTCCAAGGGCTCCACTTTTAACTCCTCTTAGCCCCACCCAACCCTGCTTTGACCTCGCTGCAGCTAAGCCCATCCTAATGCTGACTCCAACCTGTAAAAGTTTAAAAGTAAACCATAAAAAATATTCCACACAATCGGAAGTACAGTGGAACCTCTGTTTATGAACAACTCGGTTTACTGACCCGGTTACTGAACGGAACTCAGTTTGTGACAGATTTGTATTTATTTATTTATTTTCTTAATTACGTAGGGGCACATACTATTTTTGGGTTCTGAACAATCTTGGCATGGCAGTGGAAGGTTGAGAACTTTGTGCTTTTTCTCATGCTGCATAAACAGTTGTTTCCCGGCTACAGGTCTTCGTACGTCTCCGTTTTTTGTTTTTTTTTACCTGAAATGTGGGATGTGGTGGCATCCCACAATGCAATGCAAAATTTGCACTGCATTATGCGAGGTTCGCTCATACTTTCAAATCTGTATCAGTTAACACTGAGAGAATAAACCTTTGCTCTACCTGTTACAATGACAATAAAGACAAACTTATTTAAAGAAAAATAATACACTAACAAAATGGCATCTCTTAAAGTAAACTTTAAAACAATAATAACAAAAAGTGTTTCAAGCTCCGATATCTTTTTATTGGTTCTTTTCCATGTTAGATGCCTTCTTTACCTGTCTCTCCATTGCATTATGTCGGGGGGGTTGTGGTTTCAACAGAAATGGTGTAATCGCTTTCTTTGCTATATCAGGAGGAGGACTCTTAAGTAGCTGCATTTTTTTTTCTATCAATTCCTCTGGTAATTTATGTAGAGAGTTGTATTAAGATAGAGGTCAATTTTTGTACATATTTCCACAGATGTATTAGATCTTTGAGCAATCCCAAAATATATGGTTGAAATTGCCCACTGTACCACAATTCCACCCACACAAATCAGGTGAATTTTCATTTTAAAACGATTGACGGGGTGTTAACGTACAACCCCACATCCAATGAAGTTGGGATGTTGTGTTAAACAGAATACAAAGATTTGCAAATGTTCGACCTATATTTAATTGAATACACTACAAAGACAAGATGTTTAATGTTGAAACTGACAAACTTTATTGGCTTTATTTGGCTTTCTGCCAAATGCAGTTAGCTTTGTGGACATCAAATAAAGATGCCTTCAAGTTTTTGTCCCTCAATGATTCCCGGAAGGATGTAAGCTTTCAGGAAAAAGTTTTCCCAAAGCTCGGTGCCTCATTGTGGAAACACATTTTATTGCTGATCTGGCGCTTAAAGCATAATTCAATTAGCAGTTCCCACACACCAGAAATGTGTAGCAGTGATACAATTGAGGTGAGCATCCATAACATATGCACAGCCCTCCACCACCACTTCTGCAGTGGGACTCCTGGTGCAGGGGGGGGGGGGTTGCAGAAGTTAAAGGTGGGGGTGATTGGAGGCTAATAGGGTCGGACAGGCTGTTGTCGAATGATCCAACCCCACTTGGCATCACTCTGATCCTTCTAGTGTCCCCTCAGGCCCACCACCACCACCACCTTGCAAACTTCCTACTGATGTTTAGTGTCTCTCTGAGGTATTGAGGCATTCCCTGTAACTCTCTGCTCACCCTCGACTCTTGGTAGTTTTGATGTGGCTTGGAATTCAAAAGGTCACCTGCTGACCCTGAATCCTCAAACTCTGGTTCCCTGTTGCTCCATCACTCGTGCTTTTTCAGTGACTGTGAAGTTACTCCCTGGCGACTACTGTTCACTTGATTTTTGTGTTTGCATGTGCCTCATATGTCTTCAAAGCCAGAAAATGGAAAATGAAAAGGTGGAATGCTATCGAATAAAACAGAGTTTCACAAACCTTTTCTGTTCATGACAGGCATTTGAAATGTGGTTCCTCCCAGGACCCAACTGACTATATATATATATATATATATATATATATACACACACATATATCATAAATTGCCATAACATCGACATATTACACAAACTACCAGGGGTCCACGGTTTACAATGGTATTGACATTAGTGTTATGTAAATATACATTTAGTATGTGCACAAACTGCTAATTTGTGGTCAGAAAATGCACTGAGGACAAAGTTTTGAAATTGAAATTTAATCTAAGCAAGAAAAATAATTTTGGTGTTATATGTTGTAAGTAATAGCCTAATTATGCTACAGTAACATTTGTCCAATTAGTGCAAAGTGGCAAGTATATTGACAGATAATTATATTAAGATGAATTACAATACATGCAGTATGCACAGTACATGAAAGTGATAATATGGATATATGAATTATACTTCTATTGCAAGTTGAAACTTAGTTGAACTTATGGACAATAAAATATGAAATGTGCTTATCAGTCACACTTTTCAGTCATATTTGAATACGTGCGAATAGATGTATAAATATTGATAATACAAAGTGTTTAGTACGTATGTTAATATTCATATTGATTGTACATATCATAGATCTCGGGTGGTTACAGCTTCCCAAACGCTCTCCCAACAGTCTTAGAGCCATGAGTGATGCAAAAAAACAAAACAAAACAAAACAAAAAGTGAGGAAGAGGAGGAGTTTTCCGACACTTCTCAGACATTTTAAATGTCCAAGAGAGTCAACGGATTTTTGTCGCAAGCTATTGTCAGCAATTCAATTGGTTAATTATGCGTTAAAGTAACAGATGCCGTGGGGACAGATCAATAGTATTTGTAAAAAAGAAAAAAAAAAATGACATTGACCATAGTTTGACGGGTTTCCGCTCGACAGCGGCAACATGTATAACATTATTGGACATTATATGAAGCATTTATCTCTCACACTGTGGTGGGTTGTCATGAATGAAAAGCGAATCGTTGCTTTGCAGCACTTTTGTCGTGGCTTATATCCAGGATTTGCGGGTCTGTACGCACGAGCTCGTTGAGCAGCCGACCCCTCTTCATAATCAATTACAGTCACCGGCTCACTCCACTCGCTGCCCGGCTCTCTGCAGCATCCAACACACTAGCAGGCCAAACATTAGCATACGTAAAACCTCTACTGACAACTCCCTCCCTCTATATTTCTCTCTCTTCTCATAATATCCCCTTTCTAGGCCGTTCTCTTTCGCAATCTCTCACTTGTTCTTTGTCAATATCGGACTCTCCATCATCCCCTTGTCGCTGTCCCTCTGGCAGGGCAAACATCATTGTCATGGAGAGAGGGATGACTAATGAAGCGGCTGCAAATCACACTGATTGTTAGTGCTGGACCTGCTGGATGGCTAGAGGGCTAATGTAATTGTGCAAGCCCTTGTCACTGTTGATCCAGCCTCTTCAGAAGGTGGGGTGATTTAGCTAAAAGCTATCTCTAGGCCAAGTAATTAGACACACCATTCAGTGTGGCATTAGCACAGGCTGCAGCCGCTGTGTGTGAACACAAATGTGCACACATCTCGCAAAGGTTTTATCACGCCGCTCTGGGTGTTAGTCAAACCGTTAAAAGGGAGCGTGCTGTTCCAAGCAGGCACGGTGCGTTCGTTTGTATGGCTCTTTCTACGCGTGTCTCTTCTGTTATATATCCCCACTATTGCATGTTTCTCCTAACTGACACAGGCCAGCCAAGATTGAATTGAGGCAGCGCAACACACTTGACTTTGCCAAAGCATCCAGTGTTACCCATCTCCTGCTGTGACTCCATGGTCCCCCATTAAATCAATTAAACCAATCCAGCACTCAGCTCCAAACAGACAGGGCAGAGCAGAGCAGGCACTGTGCCCTCCTGTTCAACATGTACTTCAGTGGCATTCTAACCTAACACCCGTGAGAATTGGACTGGAGAGCGTTGGATTGTTCAGCTATACTCATTTTTGGAAAAATGCCTTCTGTAGAGTATCGTTCGCTTTTCAGAATCAGAATCATCTTTATTTGCCAAGTATGTCCAAAAACACACACGGAATTTGTCTCCGGTAGTTGGAGCCGCACGAGTACGACAACAGACAGTCAATTGACATAGAGCACTTTGGAGACATAAAGACATTGACAAAAAAACAAAACAGTCACTGAGCAGTAAAGGGTTGCTAGTTATCTGGTAATGCCGGTACATTTTGAGGCCTTGAGATAATAACTATTTGTCCATTCTGAGTTTTGTTAAATTTGTATCTGCAGTAGAGTGAGCATTGGATAACATCTGTTCATGTCTGTGGCCATTTCATTAGGCACACATTAAACCAGTGATTCCCAACCAGTGGCGTACAGAATGGTGGGTGGGGCGTGGGGGGCAGTGTCCCGAGGCATCCGACTTCCGATCAGGCTAAACTCGGTCAGCAACTCACTCATGCAGCACATATGCTTGACATACAATCATTTTTTAAAAATTGTGTCAAGGGACAGTCGCTGACTAGACACCTGTCACGGCAGTAATAAACGTTTCACAACAGAGCCATTTCTAAAAACACAAACTTTATCCACCAGTGACCATGACGCAGACAAATCTTCCTGATAAGATGTGAGTCATTAAAGCTTCCATTAAAAGCTTCCACTTTTAATTGTAATGAAATACATGTTACAGATGAGAATGGATTAGAATTTCTTGGACTAATTGTTTCTTTGTCACAGCAAATGTCTTTTATTCTTGTAGTTATTTATAGGCCTCCCTCATCAAATGCCGCTTTTTATGAAAAGCTGGAAATTTTACTGAAACAACTCAATCTTGCAAAAGAGGTGATAATAATGGGTGACCTAAATGTTAATTGGGAAGTAAACAAAGTTAGGAAAAAATTGAAAAGGGTTATGGATGATATGGATATGACTTAGGTAATTAATGGCCCTACGAGAATTACAAACTCCACCCGAACTCAGATTGATCTAGCCTTTACTAATAGGCCAGAAAGGATCTTGAAGCCATACAATATGCTCACAGGACTGTCTGATCACAATCTTATAATGGTCACAAGAAAATAAAAAAAAAAGCGCTTCAAACCCTTGGCCACCACTGAATACAATAGGATACCAAAACAAGATTCTATCC
This sequence comes from Phyllopteryx taeniolatus, assembly GCF_024500385.1. Taxonomy (NCBI): domain Eukaryota; kingdom Metazoa; phylum Chordata; class Actinopteri; order Syngnathiformes; family Syngnathidae; genus Phyllopteryx; species Phyllopteryx taeniolatus. Next base: position 10,274,507 of record NC_084508.1, read on the forward strand.
AAGAAGTAAACTGGGATGTATTACTCGCTGGATGAGGATTGTTCTGAATTTGCCAACAAAATACGAGAAATTATTATACAATTTACACGGATAATTAAACTAAAAGCTAGAAAGAATGGCCTTCCTTGGTTAAACACATTTCTTCTGAAACTGATGAAAGAACGCGATCATTCTTTGAAGTTGTCGGTCAAATCAGGATACAATAGACACCACTTTATTTCACTGAGAAATAGGGTAGTGAAAGAAATAAGAAAATCTAAAGCTGACTTTTTCATTACTGCTCTGAATAGTGCGAAGGGAAATTCAAAAATAACCTGGAATTATATTAAAAAACTATTGGGTGATACACAAAATAACAAAACAAAACTAATGCAAATTCAATTCAATGGAAACATCCTGACGGAACCTCAAGTGATGGCTGATGCTTTTAACAACTACTTCATTGAATCTGTGTCAGAAATCTCTTCTAAGTTTGCAGTAAAACAAATGAAGGAATACCCTGCATTGTCTACAACGCAGTTCTTTACTATTACAAATATTACTGAGACCAAAGTTATCGATTGAATTCATTCACTCAAACCATCTAAGGCAAAGGATGTTTTTGGAATGGACACGAGCATGCTCAAAGATCGAGGCTCAACTCTTGCTACTCCTATTGCCTCAATCATTCATTTTTCAATTTCATCTGGTCACTTTCCAAAGGCCTGGAAATCTGCTATTGCTACCCCTGTCTTTAAATCCGGTGACTCAACTTCTCTGAATAACTACCGACCTATAAGCATTCGTCCGGCCATTTCCAAAGTTGCAGAAAAATGGGTGTCAGAGCAGATTGTCCATTATTTAATCAGCAGCTCCCCCTCTCTCCGCGCCATGCAGTTTGGTTTCAGATCCAAGCATTCCACTGAAATGGCTACATGCCTCTTCATTGAGAAAATAAAATCTTCTCTCGACAAGGGTGGAGTTGTAGGGGCGGTGTTGTTGGACCTCAGGAAAGCTTTCGATACAGTAAATCACTCTGTTCTTCTTACCAAGCTCTCAAAATTGAACTTCTCTCGCAAAGCTGTGAGCTGGATTGAATCATATCTGCATGACCGAACACAAACTGCAGATCAGAGTCTCTTAGGCTAACCTCTGGAGTCCCTCAGGGATCAATATTAGGCCCCCTTTTATTTAGTCTTTATATCAACGATTTGCCCACTGTTTGCTCTGAAGCAGAGTGCGTAATGTATGTAGACGACACGGTTTTCTTTGTTCATGGTCGCTCCAAAGATACTGTTGCTGCTAAACTCACTAATACAATGTCCTGTGTCACAACTTGGTTGCAGGAGTGCTGTCTACAGCTAAACGTTTCTAAAACTGTAGGCATGTATTTCACTAAAACAAATAGAGTATCACCTGACCCCGACATACTTGTTAATGGAGAAAAAATGCAAATTGCCAGCCAATACAAATATCTTGGGTTAATAATAGATTCACAGCTTTCCTTTAAAGCCCATATTGACAAATTGTGTAAAAATATCAAATTAAACCTCGCAAATTTTCGTGCAATTCGAAATGAAATGTCAACTGAAGCCGCAAAAATTTACTTGCATTCAGTGATTCTTAGTCACGTTAACTATTGCATAACCAGTTGGTCCCAGGCTGGTCAGAATACAAAAAAACCATTGGAAGTTTTGTACAAACAAGTAATTAAAGTGATGGATAAAAAACCAAGGCACTATCATCACTGTGCAATTTAAAAAAAAAAAATAGAGTCTTTTAAACTGGGACAGTCTTCACATATTTGGAGATTTAAATTTGATTCATAAAGTACTGCATGATTTGGCCCCAGCTCCTCTGGCTGAGTTCATCAGCCAAAGAAACAGCTCTGAGCGTGTCACTCGAGGCTCTGTCAGAGGTGACAGTCTCATTCCTCTGCGCAGGAGCACTTTCAGTAAGTCAGCCTGGTCAGTGAGGAGCGCTGGTGAGTGGAAGGAGGTTCAACTGCTTACAACATACAAGGCCTTCACAAAAAAACTGAAAATGTGGCTAGTTAACACCTATAGCTGCCAACACTAAAAGACAAGCATGTTTTTTTTTTTTTTTGTTATGATCAAAAAAATGGTGGTTTTATTCTCTCTTAATAGTATAGTTTGATTATGTATCCTGTATTATATTGTCTTGTAGATGTATTTTACTGCTTTTTTACATCATGGCCAGGGGACTACAGATGAAAACTAGCCTTCTGCCTAATTCTGGCTTTTTTAACCATGTGTACTTCATGTGTTTTATGATATTGCATTGTCCCCTTTCAAATAAACTGTTTAAACTAAACTGATGTATATGGCTGCCTCAGTTTTCAGCAGGCAGTTAAAAAGGGGATGGTCCCAAATAAGGACTGACACCATTGTTGATGTGTTGTTGCTTGAAGCTGCAAGTGTTTTCAAGGACTGGGGAGGTTTAAGTTAAGGCCAAGTGGAAAGCAATAAAAATTCCTCCTAAAAATACAGCTCTCACTCCTTTCACTGTTCTCCATTCCCACCCCCCACCCCCCCACCCCACTCCCCGCCACCACACTTCTCTCGTTGCTCGCTCCTGTCTTTATGGGGACACCAGACTCCCCGACACTTTGTTTTAAATTTGACCATGCAGATGTTTCTGTGGGTGACTGACTTTTATTGTTTAGAAAAGATTATATCAGATTTCCCCAAGATTGTGTTACTGTATTTAAAAATGACTGGAGTTTGGAAGGGAGAGGGGGTAGCTATGACAGAGGGAGAAGGGGAAAGATGGGGGTTGTAGATCTTTAATCCATGGTGTCCCTCTTGGTCTCTGAGAATTCCTGGGTAGATGGAGGAGATGATGATCAGGGAAAAGAGCTTTGAGCTCATGGCAGCCACGAATGGCTTACTGCATTAGACACAGATTCTTTCTAATTTCAAAGGACAACACCAGCGTCAAATTTGAGGATATTAGTTTTTGATGGGCAGCTGCAGCGCAGTGATGGAAGGGTAGGGAGGACAAGGTCTGCAGAATCCCATTCTTCCTTTTCCTCTGTCAACCATCATGGATAATAGATGAAATGTGTGCCACAGGTTCTGGTGAGACTTCACTGGAGCATATTTGGTTTCAAAGCAGGCTAAGTATTTCAAATTGTGTGAATTTTGCACAAGGAAGTACAGTGGTGCCTTGAGATGCGAGTGACTTGTTTTTTTTCAGATTTGAGCTGTCGTTTTCCAATTTTTTTATTGACATTTTTTTGCTTTGATTTGCGAGTTCTGACTTGAGACACGGCAGCAGTGAACTCAACTCAACTCACTTCACAAAAAGCAGCACTTTGGCAAATAGTGAATGTATGTCCATCTGTCTGTCTTCTATAACGAGGTGGCCAAAGGGAGCACACCAGAAAGAGCAGCATAATGGCCATTCCATCGATGCAGCATGGCAAAAAAATGTGTACTTCTTTCTAATTCTATTTAATTGTCACTTCTGTATGTTTTTATAAAGTACAATATTATGGAGTGCTGGTTTTCCCCATGAAAATACACATAACATTTGTTGTTCTTTGGAAGAAGGCTGGAACAGATTAATGGCATTTACATTCATTTCAATGGGAAAAGAGGATGTTTGAATGTTTAGAGTTACATGCGTGGGCACAGAACTAATTCAATCCTTATCTCAAGTTCCCGCTGTTTTAAAAGGTCCATCCATTTCTGAAGGAGTCCAAACAATGTCAAACATTTACTTCCAGCCCATCCATACAATTTCAACTCAACCCCTGCTTTGACACCTCTCTGTCAACTCCGTCTGTGTCCAGTGGATCCTCAGTCGACGTACTGTCGGGAAACGTGGTTGGGGTCAGAAAGTAACCAATTCATACCCTACCACTTTTTGAGCCCCTTACAACGGGTGTCCTCCATTGTTGTCCTTTGTTGACTGGGGTGTAGCTTCCCCTTTATTGTATTTGCGTGATGTGATGCTCTTTCCGCTATGGCCACTCTACACATTCCGCAGATGGAAACACAAGCCAGACCGAGATTTATCCTGTAAATTCATCCTGGCGAGCTGAATTTAAACAGCTTGGTGGAAACAAGAAGGCAGGCAGACAAAAAATACAATCGTGCCTATCATTTATTTATCGAATGTCAGACAGCTTGCTTCCGTTTCAGTGTCATGATGAATCTATTAGGGCTTTTATCCACTCTCTCACAACAGCCAAATCCTATCAACAGCAACGTCTAATGTTTCCTTATGAACATACGCAGAATAACTATATTTAAAAGTTTAAAGAGATGGAAAGTGGCCATTGGGTCTGGATTGTACTGCAGATCCAAATGATTTTAATCAGACATGAAAAGAGGATGACGTCGAGCCTTTTTTTTTCCTCACAGACTTGTCTTGTTTTTTCAAAAGGGATTCCTGTGTGTGTTCATTAAACCTTGAGCTTCTGTTACACCCAAACTTTGACATAAGCGCAATATTTGAATAGCTGGCAGGCAGTTTTTTTTCGATCTAACGTTAGGTCCAGCCAGACCAAGCACACTTGCTCACCAATTACATTTCTGATGAGTCAAAAGATTCCTTTTCTATCTGAAATAGTCCTAACTGTATACGAAATGAAACAGTTCCTCACGGTACTATTCCATTTACAATCCAGCAGCAACAGCAGCGCCGGCTGGGGTTAATTACCGTTAAGCCTAAATTACCCTCAGTTCCAATTTTCGTTCTGGCACATGTAGCACCATCAAAACAGCTCATGACTTTGGCCCTCCACTTACTTGCATTATGAGAGGAAATTGGGCTTAGCGCTGGCAAATTTCCTGCTGTGTTGGCCCGCTGCTGCTGAGGAAATACACTGGAAATGTTAAGGGACAGCGACTATGTAGTGTGTGGCGCTCTGACTGATGCTCTGCCTGCGGGCATTCTGATTACGCCATGCAGCAGGCTTCTATCAGAACAGCTACTTGCAGCGTAGGAAAAAAAACACTGTGACCTTTCCTGAAAGAGAGAGAAACGTCACCCTAAACAGATTTATTCTTGAAACTCCACAACTGATTTACTGCACTAAAGGTGACAAAATGGTACCTTGGACAAATCTGTAAAAATGATTAATTGTATTTGTTTAGGGCAATACTGGCCCATTGGTTAACATGTCTGCCTCACTGGTCGGAGGTTCTGGGTTGGAATGAAAGTTCCAGCCGTACTGCATGTTCTCCTGTGCATGGGTTTCCCCCGGGTACTCACGCTTCCTACCACATTCCAAAAACTTGCATGTCAGAGTTATTGAAGATTCTAAATTATGGAAGGGCCGATTATTGGTCGACACAAAGTGTTATCTGTGTTTTATTAGGAAATATTCTGTTCTCTGTGCATTTGCTGACATAATTCTGGCCACATCGGTCCGTGACCCGGCAGTCCATTCGGACAGATACGATGATACGATGATTTAAAAATGGGCTACGGGACAAATTTTCCTTTTTATATTGAATTGGTCCGGTTACCTGACCCGAAAGTTTGGTCCCAAGCATTAAGATATAGTAAGTTAGTTTGTTAGCCACCACAATCATAACCACAATCCATTAAATGATCCATCAGCCATATTTGATCAAGGACGAATGCATTATTATTGTAGTCCTGCTTTATATGTTACGTCTGGCACGGAAGATCGAACTAATGTTTGTAAACATTCTTGATGCAGATCTTATGTTCAATTGCCATAAATTGTGCAGATGTACCCAAGTATCTGGTGAGGATATATAGCATTTCTGTTACATTTTTAATAATTCATTTAGTTGTTTTCGCAACGATGCAGCGACACAACATAAAGAAGGAAAAGTAACAAACTAAAGTCATTATGCGGGCGTTTCTTCTGCCACCATCTTTTGAGGTCGTCTCTGCCTTTCCACTATTCACTGGGAAGCCAAGATTGCTACTTTGTACTAATATCACATGTCGAACCCATTGTCTCCAGATAGATGAAAGGGGCATCTCTGCCCTGAACTTTGAGTGGCTCCCATCTTTTTTGTGTTCCCTTGGGCCCTCCATGCTACTCAGAGATGAGGAAGATGGCAGGCGGCGGAGACAAAGAGCCTGCACCTCCACCGCCTTGCCTTCCCTTTGTAGCTTGGTAGCGCTCTCCCCATGGCTCTTAGTCACAACTGATTATGCCCTGCCGACTGGCAACCAAGTGATGCTATTTGCCTGTAATAGCATGGCAATCAGTGTCAATCTGAGCCGAGCTCCAAATATTGTTCACACCGTGTGCCCCTTTGACTGTGTTTTACATATGCTTATCATAAGATGTGATTCACATTTCTGCTGTGTTCTCTCTGCTGATCTTGTTTATACATCGATTCAATGTATGAGAGCATAGGTTGTACGTGTATACCTAAATGCCACATAAACATCCTCTTGATGCTATATTGTTCATCTCTCCTAAGAGTAAACAATTGACAGTATAGCGCTTGTCCTTAGGGGTGAGCTAGCACCTACCCTAGGAGGCTTGCTTGGAGTACATATCCTGCATACAAATAACTTTTCACATTCACGCCTATTGACAATTTAGGGTTCCATGAACATGCATGTTTTTGGAATGTGCTAGGAGGACGGAGTATCGAGCGAAAAAACAGGAAAGCATGCGGAGAACATGCAAACTCCACACAAAGTTGGCCGGAGCTTAAATTCCAACTTCAGATATCAGATTTATTCCGATTTTGAAACATTCCCCAGTTATGATAAAATATTTAGACATAACTTGGCCCGACTAGATGGCAGATTTGATCTCGGTCTATTGTGTACTGCAATTCATCATTTTTTTGTTTTTACAGTATGATTACTGTGATGTCCACAGTTGATGATGCCCTTTTCTGCCGTTTATAGAATGACAGAAGACCAGAGAAACACAGACACTCAGGAGGAGCTGCTGTCAACCTCGGCTCACGCTTAGACACTCACGCAGACTTGCAAAGATGTCGACCACTGAGACAAACTTTATCATATAGCGTTATTATCAGAAATTGGTAATGCTAATCTTTGATCTGGAACTTTGGCAAACCTACCTGATCATGTCATTCATGGAGAAATTGGGTGTGGGGGTGGTTAAGACAAAAGGTTGAACGACTAAAGATGCTTTTGTAATCCACTAATGTGATGAAAGTCGAGTAGAAGTCGATGAACTGGAAGACATCTTTATTTTTTCAAGACAGTAAAGCGGTCCCCAACCTTTTTTATACCATGGACCGGTTTCACATAATGACATATTTTGACGTCACGGCATAGAAACAAATGACATCAAATGATTACCGTATTTTCACGACCCCAAGGCGCAATTAAAAGTCTTACATTTTCTCCAAAATGGACGGGGCGCCTTATAATGCGGCGCGCCTTATGTGTGCACTGAGTTCCAACATCTATAAATGTTGTTGTGTGATGAGCGCTCCGCTTGACATTTTGTTTTTTTAGTATTACCTGCCGACACGCTTCTTCCACAGAGGAAAAGCGGACGTTGCTGAGGACAGGGGAAGGGTGTGTGAAATAGGACGCTGAAGCCACGCCCCCTGTAGGTATATAGCGCCGGGGTGTTTTTTAAAAATGATTTATTTTTTTTACCGCTTGACTGACCACATTTCCGGGGTGTGCATTGTGCAAAACAACATCGGTTTGGCTAAGGACCCCCGAAATCGTCACCTACGAAGAGCCACGCTTATGAAGCACAGTTTAAACTGCAAGCTACCGGTTACGCGGAGGAACATGGGAATCGAGCAGCCGCCAGAGAATTCAAGATCAACGAATCCATGGTTCGCAAGTGGAGGAAGCAGAAAAACGAGCTTTGCCAAGTCAAGAAGACGAAGCTGAGTTTCCGCGGGAGAAAAGAAAAGAAAAACAAAACGAAAACAAGGCGAGGTGGCCCGAGTTGGAAGACGAACTCGAGCAATGGATTAATGAGCAAAGAACAGCCGGGAGAAGCGTCTCAAGTCACCATTCGACTGAGTGCAATAAGTCGGGGCTTGCGATCATTCCGGGAGGCTTGACGAACCGCTGGACAGCCGTGTAAACAGGGTGTTCAAAGTGTAGTTGCGAGCGGCGTGGGAGCCATGGATGACAGATGGCGAACACAGCTTTACTAAGACAGGGAGGCAACGTCGGGCGAGTTACGCCACCATATGCGAATGGATTGTGGATGCTTGGGCTAAGGTATCTGCTTTGACTGTTGTCCGAGCTTTCGCGAAAGCAGGCATCATTGCTGAACAGCCCCCCGGCAACGAGACTGACTCTGACATTACGAGAGGGAACCCGACGTGTTTGTTGGAGAACTTGCCCAGCTGTTCATTTCGGATACAGAAGATGAGGACTATATATAACTATTGAAAAAGTAAGTTTGGTGCATTGCCCCTTTTTAGGGCATATTTTCCCTGAAACATTTAGATGAACTCCAGATTTTAAGAGCATTATAGACTAGAGGGTTGATGGTCCCCAAGGCAATGAGGCATCAGCATTCAGTTTCTCTGTGGAGTGTTCCAGGTTTTTTTTATTTTGTATTTAAAATCTATGGAAATGTATGGCACAGATGAAGTGCAATTGGTCTTGCACCGTTAAAACGTCTCGAGTGTTTGTTACGGCAGGAGAAGGGGCAGTAATCACCGCGGGTTCACCTCGCTGATGACGGGGAAGGAATTAATTTAGCACGGAGAAAAACAAATTACAGCTCCACTCGGCAGCGCGCGCCGTCACACAATAGCATATATAAATATTTGATCACGGGTGATCCAGGTTAGCAGAGGTTTAGTACATCTCCATTTACACAAGAGCCCGCTCTCCACCCCGTGGCCTTCGCTCCCCTCTCGGCCGTCCTCCTGATGTGTCCTCTCCTTCACCTCCCCATCTTCCTCCTCGCACTTTCCCCTCACCGTGGATCTCTCCACCAGTTGAACTCCCACTGTCTCCCGTCTGTGCTCTTCATGCATGTCATCCAGTTGTTAACTACAGGTGGAAAAAAAACCCCAAACCTTTTCTAGTGTCTTAATCCGCCCTGACGCTGACGTATCACGTGTTGAGAGACAGTGTCGAGTACACCGTGAAAAACAGAATTCCGCAGAAAATGTCACGCTGATTTATGGACTGATGTGTAAATCAAGTTTTGGCGAGGGGAGTGGATGTCAGGCGCACTGTGCACCCAACTGACTTCGTTTTCCTATCCATAGTAAAGATCCTGTTGGATATTTTGAATTGCAATAAAGTAGCGGTGGAGAAAATATGGGCTTTGTTATTTTAGCTTCCTCTTTCACTTGCTCCCCAGCTCGACCATAAAAACAAGCCTGTGTGATACTATTTAATAGGGCAATAGAATAATAATGTCAAAAAGAAAAAAAAGTGCATGTAAAGAAATACTTTGACGTATAGGTCCCCTGGACATGCCCTGTGTGGCCCACACTTTGGATAGCTGCAGTATTCACCTGAGCAATGCCCGTGTTTATTTTGAATTTCATCTATCTGCGTATGTGTTAGCCACTTGACGGACATGTGCCTCTCACATCATGCGTTCTGGCATCCGCAGGTACACACTGACCGTGTTTGCACGGAGGGGAAGTTTCAACAGAGTGGCTTATATTCAACACAGCTTCTCTTTCAAATTGGACACCTTATATGCCGACTGAACTCTGAGAGATCCTTTTAACATGGTCGCTCATTGTTTTTGTAGCCCTTTTATGCTTTGGTTTACAGTGGAGCCGACATCAGTCGAACAATTTGGAGTTTGACTAAAATATTAGGAAGAAATATGCTGAAGGAAAAGAAATCGACCAGGCTTGTAGCTCGGAAAACTCTGAAATTGGTGGACTTGTAAATAGAGATTGGAATTGATAAGAATTTAGCTATTCAGATTCCATTATTAACACTGTTTATCAATCAGATTCCTTATCGATTCTCATCGATATTCATGGGTGAGGGAATGAAATAATACATGGTGTCTGCTTTAACTATTTAATATCTTCAACTCTGAGCAGAATATACTCAAATTCGGATCGTATCCTTAGGTAATTTACTTTTCAAAGTATGTCGAGACCAGAAAGCTTAATGCAGTTTTGTGTGTTACAAAATATCAAAGTGCCTTTGGAAATTGTCCAGTTACGCTCTTATTGGTCCACAGAAATTTAAATATTTAGGATTTTAAGCCCAACTGATGCAACAAAAATAAACATTAACACTGAGAGTCAAGGGAGAGTTTCTAATTTTCACCATTCCTGCCTTTCCTGTATTAGATAGATAATGCAGCCCACAAGCCAGTGCAAACTGTAGGCCAGTCCCAAGCCCGGATAAATGGACAGGGTTGCGTCAGGAAGGGCATCCAGCTTAAAACTTTGCCAAACAAATATGAGCGTTCAGCCAAAGAATTCCATACCGGATCGGTCATGCCACCGGCGGCGTCAACCTGCAGGGCTCCGGTGGAAATTTAGCTACTGTGGGTTGAAGTCGAAGAAGAAGAAGACGTGGAAAGCGGGTTCTTTGGCAAAAAGAGTACCACAGATGCATTATTTGCGTTGAGGATGTTGATGGAAAAGTACAGAGAAGGTCAGAAGGAGCTACATTGTGTCTTTGTAGATCTAGAGAAAGCCTATGACAGAGTACCCAGAGAGGAACTGTGGTACTGCATGCGGAGGTCTGGAGTGGCAGAGAAGTATGTTAGAATAATACAGGACATGTACGAGGGCAGCAGAACAGTGGTGAGGTGTGACGGACGAATTTAAGGTGGAGGTGAGACTGCATCAGGGATCAGCCCTGAGCCCCTTCCTGTTTGCAGTGGTGATGGATAGGCTGACCAATGAGGTTAGACTGGAATCCCCGTGGACCATGATGTTTGCAGATGAGATTGTGATCTGCAGTGAAAGCAGGGAGCAGGTGGAGGAACCGTTAGAAAGATGGGGGCATGCACTGGAAAGCAGAGGAATGAAGATTAGCCGAAGTAAGATGTGCATGAATGAGAGGGGTGGTGGGGGAAGAGTGAGGCTACAAGACTTGAAATACTTGGGGTCAACCGTCCAGAGCAATGGTGAGTGTAGTCAGGAAGTGAAGAAACGGGTCCAAGCAGGTTGGAACGGGTGGAGGAAGGTGTCAGGTGTGTTATGTGACAGAATAAGATCTGTCTCTGCTCGGATGAAGGGCAAAGTTGATAAAACAGTGGTGAGGCCAGCCATGATGTACGGATTAGAGACAGTGGCACTGAAGAGACGACAGAAAGCAGAGCTGGAGGTGGCGGAAATGAAGAGGTTGAGGTTCGCTCTCGGAGTGCCCAGGTTGGATCAAATTAGAAATGAGCTCATCAGAGGGACAGCCAAGGTTCCATGTTTTGGAGACAAAGTTAGAGAGAGCGGACTTCGATGGTTTGGACACGTCCAGAGGAGAAATAGTGAGTATATTGGTAGAAGGATGATGAGGATGGAGCTGCCAGGCAAGAGAGCTAGAGGAAGACCAAAGAAAAGTTTGATGGATGTCGTGAGGGAAGACATGAGGGCAGTTGGTGTTCGAGAGGCGGATGCAGGAGATAGGCTCTCATGGAAAAGGATGACGCGCTGTGAAAACCCCTAAAGGGACAAGCCGAAAGGAAAAGAAGATAATCCACCATAGATCCATTTCACTGGTTAATTTTCCCAATATATGGCACTTTGCCATTCAACTGGATCCAAAACTCATTCAGATATAAAACAAAGATATTATTTTATGCCTCCCACCCCATGATGACTAGTTTGAAACAGTTTTTTTTTTCTTTCCCCCCCCCCCCTCCCCTTTTCGCCATGACGTGAGCTCAAATGGGGCGCTTGAAGCGACCTCACCAGCAGCCGAGCCCGAGTCAAAGTGCTGGTTCTTGTTTTCTTTTCTTTTTTTTTTTTTTTTTTCCTGAGCGGACTCTATAAGCAGAATCGTCATGCAAGTAAACAAATGACTCCTTGGAACGGCTTTACAGGGAATTCATTCTCAAAAAGAACTGGTTTTCGATTCTCATCCCTACCCTTAAATCAAGGTAGCATTGTGGAGTGTTTAACTTCTCTGTGTTCTATGACAGTTAGGAATGTTGAAATGTTACATATTTCAATGTAGAGTTAACCAAGGATTTAACAATGGTGACAATTTCAGTCCGAAATGTATCGTACTGAAACAATTGTTTTAAAATTAGAACAACTTCAAAAGTCACAAAACAAAACGGGTTAACTTTGGTGGTTGCACTCTATTCATCCTAATCCGATTTGACATGTCATGGAATGATAATCCTGATTGTGATTGGTTGTTTGTGCGCTGCGATTTTGACTGATGACCAAACCGTGATGTACCACGCCTCTCGTTCAAGTCAGCGGGGATTGGCTCCATTTTAACCACAACCCAAAGGAGGAAAAGGACTATAGAACATGGATGGATGAGAATGAGGATCCTGTGACATATTGCTACATATTAGTCAGAACTAATCCTACAATTGTGCAATTAGCGGTTGCCAATAAATGGAGGCAATTAGCGATGCGGTGAGCTGCAGTGATGAGCACGCGAGGCCCCTGCTGACAACCAGCAGAGGCAGCACGTGCCGCAGCTCGGCTCTCCCGCCTCACAGCAACGAGCCTCGTGCCCTAATGAGAGGGATTTAATAGATTTACAGCAGTGGCGGATTCCTGTGAGCCCGCAGGCTCCTGGCATGGTAGGAACATCTGTAATAACTGATGAGCTGCCTCCAAGTTAAGTAGAAAGGTCTGCTTGATGAGAGCAGGTCACAAAATTGACACTGTGCTCTGTGTAATACAAAAACAGACGTTTGGAATGGGGATGATCCATTTTTGATTATTTTTTTTTTAATGACACATTTGCAGCTCTTGTGCCATATGACAGCATTATTTATATGTATCATATATATTGCTACAATATAATCTTATGCAAATATCTATGGAATTGATGGAGTACATTTTGACCTGTGAATTAAAGAAAACCCCAAAACCCTACGTTTTCTGTTCTGCTTTTTTCTTTTGTTTATGCAGTTATCATTATTATTGTGTTTAAAAGGAAAAAAAAAATTAATAAAAAAGAAAAATTCTAATAAAAATACAAATACGTATATAAGCAGCTGTACCCAGAGAAAACCCACACAAGCACAATTCTTATTTGTATATTATTAACTGTAATATATATTAAATAAATAATATATATATATATATATAATATCTTTTAATCTTGAGGGAATTTGAATTTGGACAGAAGGCCTCGTCCTACTCGAGACTGATAATGAAGTCGTGCACATTCTCATTTGGAGAATTTATATTTTGATTGAAATTTGAATGTTTATTAGGCTCTTTCTGTGGAGGAACATAGTAAATTCCCCCCCATATGTTGACAGTTGTTACATTACTAATGGGGGGAAAACATTTTGCTATCTTTCTACTGCTCTGTAGTGCACAATTCCTGGCTTTAGACTGCCTGGAATTCTTCTTTTGAGGCCAGGCTACTTACTAGCTGTCCCAGGGTCACACGCTGGCCCCGCTGCACCAATCAATATGTCCAGTCTGCTAAGTTATTATGTCCATTGTTCAAGTGTCCTCTTGGGGCAGAAACTGATTTAGCTCATTTTATTATGGCCATTTACAAATGTCTCATTCAATCACCTGAGTAAAAAAAAAAAAAAAAAAAAAGCTTATGATTCCCAACACAATTGCAGTATTCCTCCACATAGTCACATCTTTTTTCTCTCGAAAGAACCTCAACTCCAGCTATTGACTAAAATATTTATTTATGATTATTTTTATTTTTTTTTGCTTTTTCTAAAATGCCTTATGATGACGCAAGATGTCAAAGTCCTGTCCTGTCGAAATAGGAACATAGTACAGCGATTGGTGGCAAAGAAGTGTGATGTGAAACTTTTTATGTCGGGGAGCCAAGTTTAGCCTGTGTTGTTAGTCGAAGTTACAGAGTAACCGCCACATGTACACAAACACTCCCTGTTTTTTCAAAATATAACCATTCACCATACATTTTTAAGGGATATGTTGTAAGAGGCGTTTGAGGTGTTGGTGCTTTAGAATCAAAATTACTGTTTAAACAAATAATTAGGTAATTATAAAGATTTTATATACTTATGTATTCACGGCAGGGCTCAGTCCCTATTGTAGTCAGTCCAAGTTCTTGCAGTATTTTAATCATTGCTTTATTAGCTACTTATTTACAAATTTGAAAACATATGTAAGCTCTTCATTATTTTAAAAGAAAACTCCCCATCTGCTATTTTCTACACCCAATCCCGAATCAAATAAATTGTTAAAAGTTTCCCAGTGAATAACAAACCCCCATTTATATCCCAGCTGTCCCACATATCCGGATCCTCATCTGATTGTGATCAATTACATCCGATAGGAAACTGTGGTTGGCAAAACTGAGAGCGCATATCAAGTTCAGAAGATGAATTTTCCCTTTTTGCTCTACTCCCACACTTGGGAGGAATTTTAGAACAAAAGCAACATTTAGTGTCCGCTTGTTTATTCCTCTGCTCACTCTGTACTTATTCACTCCTGTCACTCATCTCTTCCCCCTCCCCTCTTCTCTCTCTCTCTCTCTCTCTCTCTCAATCTCTCTCTCTCTCTCTCCACCTCGCACTCTACGGTGGCTTCTTCCTCTCGCACAGGCGTTGCGATGGCGCTGCAGCACAGAGCGAGCGAGCCAGGGAAAAGATATGGGTGACCATCTGCAACCAATTATGGTGGCGCTGCAGCCACCCAGAAACTCAGTGACGGATGGGGATCTTGTATTTATAGCCGGGGTAATTGGCAACACTCAGACACACATAACAAACGCTCACAGTAAATAGACACGCGAATGTGCACACTGGAGGCACAGTTTGTGTTTAGACGTCACGTAGACAGGCCTCACAGGAAGTAGGAAAAGGTGCACAGGGAGGAACGCAGGGTGCGTGTGAATCAAAGAGCGATGTGATGGGAAAACTTGGCTTGTTTGCGACTTGCTCTGTCCAATCCAGGGGTGTCCAAACTTTCTCTTTCAAGGTCCGCATACAGAAAAAGCGAGTAATGCAAGGGCCACTTTGACATCGAAAGGTTCAGAAATTATAGATTTGTTTTATATATATATTGTATGTTTTTATTCAAAAAAGAAACTGCCAGGAAATAAAGACACTACTTAAATTACGATGCAATTGAAATTCACATAAAAGTAAAAAATCATGCATAAATAAATGTGTAAACACAAACAGTTCTTAAACATTAAATGGAAATTATTTCACATAAAAATTCAATACAACCAAGCTGTACTTACATTTTTTTTTACTGTATTTCAAAAGTAAAAAAAATGCACTGGACAGGAAAAGGCTCACATTAAAAAAAGTTTCAACTGGCTTTATGCATAGCTTAAAGCCTCTATAATGATTGATCTTATTTTATGTTTTAATGGAGCCTATCCCAGCTAATTCTGGGCGGGAGGCGGGGTACACCCTTAACTGATTGCCAACCAATCGCAGGCCACATATAAACAAACAACCACTCACATTAACACCTACGGACAATTTAGAGTCTTTAATTAACCTTCCATATGCATGTTTTTGTGATGTGGGAGGAAACCGGAGTCCCTGGAGAAAACCCACGTCGGCACAGGGAGAACATGCAAACTGCGCACAGGCAGGGCCAGATTTGAACCTGCGTCCTCAGAACTGTGGTGCAGATGTGCTAACCAAGTTTAAATGTTGTAAATTTAATTTGTATTTTCTTTCGCAACCCCAATCAGCAATTTGGCAGATAGTGAACAATTCTTCAAAAAAGAGGCTCAAGCTGTTTATTGGTTCACACTAGACATAAAACAAAGAGAATTTCCAAGTTGTGTATTTAAAAAAACAAATTTGCCTTTAAGTCTGTTAGCCAAATGCTAACACATTATGGTAAATGCTATAGACGAATAGCATTGGTGTCGAGGTTTTATAGCCCTTTAAGCAATGGATATTTGCACTCAAATGGTGGAGCAGCACATATGCAGGTAATCAAATGAAATTTATTTTTAGAGCACTTCTCATACATTAAAATGGTTAGTGCTTTACAGAAATTAAAACAAGTATACAAGTACACCCACCCCTCCCATCCGCACATTCAAACGCAAAACACACCTACATGCAAACCCGCACATACACACGCACACAGCACACCTTGTTTAATACAGTATATACATGGCAAGGCACTGAAGATCCAGGTGAGGAAAGACAAACATGATATAACAATATCACATTCATATAGTGTTCCCTCGCCACTTCGCGCTTCACGTTTTGCGGCTTCAGTGCTTCGAACTAATATTATTATTATTATTATTATCATTTATAATAATAATAATTATTATTATTACTAAAACTAATATTACTACAGCTTACTGAGGAGCTGAGATCTCTCCATGTCTGTATTTTACTGGCCCAAGGTAGCCAAGAGACACACACACACACACACACACACACAAGAAG